>NW_026893005.1:0-154232 GCF_033815535.1 Pezoporus flaviventris
GCAGATAACACTGTTCATTCTGTGCTGACTGTGTTCCTGCGCAGCAGAGAGCAGGCTCTGGACTGATTCCATTCAAATGCTTTTCCTGTATGAACGTGAGCAGTGAAAGCAACGATGGAGGCACCAGTGTAAAAGGGATTGTGTGCTGAACAGGCCCAGCACCAGCTTTCAATCCTGGCTCTTCTGCTGTGGGAGCAGGGGCCAAACGTTCGTGCTGTACTCACTGTGCTGCTGGGCAGCTGAGAGACACCACCTGAGAATTTGGATTCAAATGGACTTTTAGGTATGAACCCGAGGAGAGACTGCAATGATGGTGACCCCGTTGCAAAGCTGCTTGTGTGCTGAAGAGACACAGCACTAGGTTTCCCTGCTGGTCCTTCTGCCGTGTGAGCAGATGCCACTCTTCATTCTGTGCTGGGTTGCTGCCAGCAGGGAGCAGGCTCTGGACTGATTCTATTCAAATGCTTTTCCTGTACGAGTGTTAGCAGTGAAAGCAACGATGGAGGCACCAATGTAAAGGGGATTGTGTGCTGAACAGGTCCAGCACCAGCTTTCAATCCTGGCTCTTCTGCCGTGTGAGCAGATGCTACTCTTCATTCTGTGCTGACAGTGTTGCTGCGCAGCAGAGAGCAGCCTCTGGACTGATTCCATTCAAATGCTTTTCCTGTATGAATGTGAGCAGTGAAAGCAACGATGGAGGTACCAATGTAAAGGTGATTGTTTGCTGAACAGGTCCAGCACCAGCTTTCAATCCTGGCTCTTCTGCTGTGGGAGCAGAGGCCAAACGTTCGTGCTGTACTAACTGTGCTGCTGGGCAGCTGAGAGACACCAACTGAGAATTTGGATTCAAATGGACTTTTAGGTAGGAAACCGAGGAGAGACTGCAATGATGGTGACCCCGTTGCAAAGCTGCTTGTGTGCTGAAGAAGCAGAGCACTAGCTTTCCCTCCTGCTCCTTCTGCCGTGTGAGCGGATGCCACTGTTCATTCTGTGCTGACTGTGTTGCTGCGCAGCAGAGAGCAGCCTCAGGACTGATTCTATTCAAATGCTTTTCCTGTACGAGTGTTAGCAGTGAAAGCAACGATGGATGCACCAATGTAAAGGGGATTGTGTGCTGAACAGGTCCATCCCCAGCTTTCAATCCTTGCTCTTCTGCTGTGGGAGCAGATGCCAAACGTTCGTGCAGTACTCACTGTGCTGCTGGGCAGCTGAGACCGCGTGAGAATTTGGATTCAAATGGACTTTTAGGTATGAAACCGAGGAGAGACTGCAATGATGGTGACCCCGTTGCAAAGCTGCTTGTGTGCTGAAGAAGCAGAGCACTAGCTTTCCCTGCTGGTCCTTCTGCCGTGTGAGCAGGTGCCCCTGTTCATTCTGTGCTGTGTTGCTGCCAGCAGGGAGCAGGCTCTGGACTGATTCTATTCAAATGCTTTTCCTGTACGAGTGTTAGCAGTGAAAGCAACGATGGATGCACCAATGTAAAGGGGATTGTGTGCTGAACAGGTCCAGCACCAGCTTTCAATCCTGGCTCTTCTGCTGTGGGAGCAGGGGCCAAACGTTCGTGCTGTACTCACTGTGCTGCTGGGCAGCTGAGAGACACCACCTGAGAATTTGGATTCAAATGGACTTTTAGGTATGAACCCGAGGAGAGACTGCAATGATGGTGACCCCGTTGCAAAGCTGCTTGTGTGCTGAAGAAGCAGAGCACTAGCTTTCCCTGCTGCTCCTTCTGCCGTGTGAGCAGATGCCAGTGTTCATTCTGTGCTGACTGTGTTGCTGCGCAGCAGAGAGCAGCCTCTGGACTGATTCCATTCAAATGCTTTTCCTGTATGAAAGTGAGCAGTGAAAGCAACGATGAATGCACCAATGTAAAAGGGATTGTGTGCTGAACAGGTCCAGCACCAGCTTTCAATCCTGGCTCTTCTGCTGTGGGAGCAGAGGCCAAACGTTCGTGCTGTACTAACTGTGCTGCTGGGCAGCTGAGAGACACCACCTGAGAATTTGGATTCAAATGGACTTTTAGGTATGAAACCGAGGAGAGACTGCAATGATGGTGACCCCGTTGCAAAGCTGCTTGTGTGCTGAAGAAGCAGAGCACTAGCTTTCCCTGCTGCTCTTCTGCCGTGTGAGCAGATGCCACTGTTCATTCTGTGCTGTGTTGCTGCCAGCAGGGAGCAGGCTCTGGACGGATTCTATTCAAATGCTTTTCCTGTATGAGTGTTAGCAGTGAAAGCAACGATGGAGGCACCAATGTAAAGGGGATTGTGTGCTGAAAAGGTCCAGCACCAGCTTTCAATCCTGGCTCTTCTGCTGTGGGAGCAGAGGCCAAACGTTCGTGCTGTACTCACTGTGCTGCTGGGCAGCTGAGCGACACCACCTGAGAATTTGGATTCAAATGGACTTTTAGGTAAGAAACAGGGGAGAGACTGCAATGATGGTGACCCCGTTGCAAAGCTGCTTGTGTGCTGAAGAAGCAGAGCACTAGCTTTCCCTGCTGCTCCTTCTGCCGTGTGAGCAGATGCCACTGTTCATTCTGTGCTGACTGTGTTGCTGCGCAGCAGAGAGCAGCCTCAGGACTGATTCTATTCAAATGCTTTTCCTGTACGAGTGTTAGCAGTGAAAGCAACGATGGATGCACCAATGTAAAGGGGATTGTGTGCTGAACAGGTCCAGCACCAGCTTTCAATCCTTGCTCTTCTGCTGTGGGAGCAGAGGCCAAACGTTCGTGCTGTACTAACTGTGCTGCTGGGCAGCTGAGCGACACCACCTGAGAATTCGGATTCAAAAGGACTTTTAGGTATGAAACCGAGGAGAGACTGCAATGATGGTGACCCCGTTGCAAAGCTGCTTGTGTGCTGAAGAAGCAGAGCACTAGCTTTCCCTGCTGCTCCTTCTGCCGTGTGAGCAGATGCCACTGTTCATTCTGTGCTGACTGTGTTCCTGCGCAGCAGAGAGCAGCCTCTGGACTGATTCTATTCAAATGCTTTTCCTGTATGAAAGTGAGCAGTGAAAGCAACGATGAATGCACCAATGTAAAAGGGATTGTGTGCTGAACAGGTCCATCACCAGCTTTCAATCCTGGCTCTTCTGCTGTGGGAGCAGAGGCCAAACGTTCGTGCTGTACTAACTGTGCTGCTGGGCAGCTGAGAGACACCACCTGAGAATTTGGATTCAAATGGACTTTTAGGTAGGAACCCGAGGAGAGACTGCAATGATGGTGACCCCGTTGCAAAGCTGCTTGTGTGCTGAAGAAGCAGAGCACTAGCTTTCCCTGCTGCTCCTTCTGCCGTGTGAGCAGATGCCACTGTTCATTCTGTGCTGACTGTGTTGCTGCGCAGCAGTGAGCAGCCTCAGGACTGATTCTATTCAAATGCTTTTCCTGTACGAGTGTTAGCAGTGAAAGCAACGATGGATGCACCAATGTAAAGGGGATTGTGTGCTGAACAGGTCCAGCACCAGCTTTCAATCCTTGCTCTTCTGCTGTGGGAGCAGATGCCAAACGTTCGTGCAGTACTCACTGTGCTGCTGGGCAGCTGAGACCGCTTGAGAATTTCGATTCAAATGGACTTTTAGGTATGAACCCGAGGAGAGACTGCAATGATGGTGACCCCGTTGCAAAGCTGCTTGTGTGCTGAAGAAGCAGAGCACTAGCTTTCCCTGCTGCTCCTTCTGCCGTGTGAGCAGATAACACTGTTCATTCTGTGCTGACTGTGTTCCTGCGCAGCAGAGAGCAGGCTCTGGACTGATTCCATTCAAATGCTTTTCCTGTATGAAAGTGAGCAGTGAAAGCAACGATGGAGGCACCAATGTAAAGGGGATTGTGTGCTGAACAGGTCCAGCACCAGCTTTCAATCCTGGCTCTTCTGCTGTGGGAGCAGAGGGCAAACGTTCGTGCTGTACTCACTGTGCTGCTGGGCAGCTGAGAGACACCACCTGAGAATTTGGATTCAAATGGACTTTTAGGTATGAAACCGAGGAGAGACTGCAATGATGGTGACCCCGTTGCAAAGCTGCTTGTGTGCTGAAGAGACACAGCACTAGGTTTCCCTGCTGGTCCTTCTGCCGTGTGAGCAGATGCCACTGTTCATTATGTGCTGTGTTGCTGCCAGCAGGGAGCAGGCTCTGGACTGATTCTATTCAAATGCTTTTCCTGTACGAGTGTTAGCAGTGAAAGCAACGATGGATGCACCAATGTAAAGGGGATTGTGTGCTGAACAGGTCCAGCACCAGCTTTCAATCCTTGCTCTTCTGCTGTGGGAGCAGAGGCCAAACGTTCGTGCTGTACTAACTGTGCTGCTGGGCAGCTGAGCGACACCACCTGAGAATTCTGATTCAAAAGGACTTTTAGGTATGAAGCCGAGGAGAGACTGCAATGATGGTGACCCCGTTGAAAAGCTGCTTGTGTGCTGAAGAAGCAGAGCACTAGCTTTCCCTGCTGCTCCTTCTGCCGTGTGAGCAGATGCCACTGTTCATTCTGTGCTGACTGTGTTCCTGCGCAGCAGAGAGCAGGCTCTGGACTGATTCCATTCAAATGCTTTTCCTGTATGAAAATGAGCAGTGAAAGCAACGATGGAGGCACCAATGTAAAAGGGATTGTGTGCTGAACAGGTCCAGCACCAGCTTTCAATCCTGGCTCTTCTGCTGTGGGAGCAGAGGCCAAACGTTCGTGCTGTACTAACTGTGCTGCTGGGCAGCTGAGAGACACCACCTGAGAATTTGGATTCAAATGGACTTTTAGGTATGAAGCCGAGGAGAGACTGCAATGATGGTGACCCCGTTGCAAAGCTGCTTGTGTGCTGAAGAGACACAGCACTAGCTTTCCCTGCTGCTCCTTCTGCCGTGTGAGCAGATGCCCCTGTTCATTCTGTGCTGAGTTGCTGCCAGCAGGGAGCAGGCTCTGGACTGATTCTATTCAAATGCTTTTCCTGTACGAGTGTTAGCAGTGAAAGCAACGATGGAGGCACCAATGTAAAGGGGATTGTGTGCTGAACAGGTCCAGCACCAGCTTTCAATCCTGGCTCTTCTGCTGTGGGAGCAGAGGCCAAACGTTCGTGCTGTACTAACTGTGCTGCTGGGCAGCTGAGAGACACCACCTGAGAATTTGGATTCAAATGGACTTTTAGGTAGGAACCCGAGGAGAGACTGCAATGATGGTGACCCCGTTGCAAAGCTGCTTGTGTGCTGAAGAGACACAGCACTAGCTTTCCCTGCTGCTCCTTCTGCCGTGTGAGCAGATGCCCCTGTTCATTCTGTGCTGTGTTGCTGCCAGCAGGGAGCAGGCTCTGGACTGATTCTATTCAAATGCTTTTCCTGTACGAGTGTTAGCAGTGAAAGCAACGATGGAGGCACCAATGTAAAGGGGATTGTGTGCTGAACAGGTCCAGCACCAGCTTTCAATCCTTGCTCTTCTGCTGTGGGAGCAGAGGCCAAACGTTCGTGCTGTACTCACTGTGCTGCTGGGCAGCTGAGACGGCTTGAGAATTTGGATTCAAATGGACTTTTAGGTATGAAACCGAGGAGAGACTGCAATGATGGTGACCCCGTTGCAAAGCTGCTTGTGTGCTGAAGAAGCAGAGCACTAGCTTTCCCTGCTGCTCCTTCTGCCGTGTGAGCAGATGCCACTGTTCATTCTGTGCTGACTGTGTTCCTGCGCAGCAGAGAGCAGCCTCTGGACTGATTCTATTCAAATGCTTTTCCTGTATGAAAGTGAGCAGTGAAAGCAACGATGAATGCACCAATGTAAAAGGGATTGTGTGCTGAACAGGTCCATCACCAGCTTTCAATCCTGGCTCTTCTGCTGTGGGAGCAGAGGCCAAACGTTCGTGCTGTACTAACTGTGCTGCTGGGCAGCTGAGAGACACCACCTGAGAATTTGCATTCAAATGGACTTTTAGGTATGAACCCGAGGAGAGACTGCAATGATGGTGACCCCGTTGCAAAGCTGCTTGTGTGCTGAAGAAGCAGAGCACTAGCTTTCCCTGCTGCTCCTTCTGCCGTGTGAGCAGATGCCACTGTTCATTCAGTGCTGACTGTGTTGCTGCGCAGCAGAGAGCAGGCTCTGGACTGATTCCATTCAAATGCTTTTCCTGTACGAGTGTTAGCAGTGAAAGCAACGATGGATGCACCAATGTAAAGGGGATTGTGTGCTGAACAGGTCCAGCACCAGCTTTCAATCCTGGCTCTTCTGCTGTGGGAGCAGATGCCAAACGTTCGTGCAGTACTCACTGTGCTGCTGGGCAGCTGAGACCGCTTGAGAATTTGGATTCAAATGGACTTTTAGGTATGAAACCGAGGAGAGACTGCAATGATGGTGACCCCGTTGCAAAGCTCCTTGTGTGCTGAAGAAGCAGAGCACTAGCTTTCCCTGCTGCTCCTTCTGCCGTGTGAGCAGATGCCACTGTTCATTCTGTGCTCTGCTGCTGCGCAGCAGAGAGCAGCCTCTGGACTGATTCCATTCAAATGCTTTTCCTGTATGAATGTGAGCAGTGAAAGCAACGATGGAGGCACCAATGTAAAGGTGATTGTGTGCTGAACAGGTCCAGCACCAGCTTTCAATCCTGGCTCTTCTGCTGTGGGAGCAGAGGCCAAACGTTAGTGCTGTACTAACTGTGCTGCTGGGCAGCTGAGAGACACCACCTGAGAATTTGGATTCAAATGGACTTTTAGGTATGAACCCGAGGAGAGACTGCAATGATGGTGACCCCGTTGCAAAGCTGCTTGTGTGCTGAAGAGACACAGCACTAGCTTTCCCTGCTGCTCCTTCTGCCGTGTGAGCAGATGCCCCTGTTCATTCTGTGCTGTGTTGCTGCCAGCAGGGAGCAGGCTCTGGACTGATTCTATTCAAATGCTTTTCCTGTACGAGTGTTAGTGAAAGCAACGATGGATGCACCAATGTAAAGGGGATTGTGTGCTGAACAGGTCCAGCACCAGCTTTCAATCCTGGCTCTTCTGCTGTGGGAGCAGAGGCCAAACGTTCGTGCTGTACTCACTGTGCTGCTGGGCAGCTGAGAGACACCACCCGAGAATTTGGATTCAAATGGACTTTTAGGTAGGAAACCGAGGAGAGACTGCAATGATGGTGACCCCGTTGCAAAGCTGCTTGTGTGCTGAAGAAGCAGAGCACTAGCTTTCCCTGCTGCTCCTTCTGCCGTGTGAGCAGATGCCACTGTTCATTCTGTGCTGACTGTGTTCCTGCGCAGCAGAGAGCAGGCTCTGGACGGATTCTATTCAAATGCTTTTCCTGTATGAAAGTGAGCAGTGAAAGCAACGATGAATGCACCAATGTAAAAGGGATTGTGTGCTGAACAGGTCCATCACCAGCTTTCAATCCTGGCTCTTCTGCTGTGGGAGCAGAGGCCAAACGTTCGTGCTGTACTAACTGTGCTGCTGGGCAGCTGAGAGACACCACCTGAGAATTTGGATTCAAATGGACTTTTAGGTATGAAACCGAGGAGAGACTGCAATGATGGTGACCCCGTTGCAAAGCTGCTTGTGTGCTGAAGAAGCAGAGCACTAGCTTTCCCTGCTGCTCCTTCTGCCGTGTGAGCAGATGCCACTGTTCATTCTGTGCTGACTGTGTTCCTGCGCAGGAGAGAGCAGCCTCTGGACTGATTCTATTCAAATGCTTTTCCTGTATGAAAGTGAGCAGTGAAAGCAACGATGAATGCACCAATGTAAAAGGGATTGTGTGCTGAACAGGTCCATCACCAGCTTTCAATCCTGGCTTTTCTGCTGTGGGAGCAGAGGCCAAACGTTCGTGCTGTACTCACTGTGCTGCTGGGCAGCTGAGAGACACCACCCGAGAATTTGGATTCAAATGGACTTTTAGGTAGGAAACCGAGGAGAGACTGCAATGATGGTGACCCCGTTGCAAAGCTGCTTGTGTGCTGAAGAAGCAGAGCACTAGCTTTCCCTGCTGCTCCTTCTGCCGTGTGAGCAGATGCCACTGTTCATTCTGTGCTGACTGTGTTGCTGCGCAGCAGAGAGCAGCCTCAGGACTGATTCTATTCAAATGCTTTTCCTGTACGAGTGTTAGCAGTGAAAGCAACGATGGAGGCACCAATGTAAAGGGGATTGTGTGCTGAACAGGTCCAGCACCAGCTTTCAATCCTTGCTCTTCTGCTGTGGGAGCAGATGCCAAACGTTCGTGCAGTACTCACTGTGCTGCTGGGCAGCTGAGACCGCTTGAGAATTTGGATTCAAATGGACTTTTAGGTATGAAACCGAGGAGAGACTGCAATGATGGTGACCCCGTTGCAAAGCTGCTTGTGTGCAGAAGAAGCAGAGCACTAGCTTTCCCTGCTGCTCCTTCTGCCGTGTGAGCAGATAACACTGTTCATTCTGTGCTGACTGTGTTGCTGCGCAGCAGAGAGCAGGCTCTGGACTGATTCCATTCAAATGCTTTTCCTGTATGAAAGTGAGCAGTGAAAGCAACGATGGAGGCACCAATGTAAAAGGGATTGTGTGCTGAACAGGTCCAGCACCAGCTTTCAATCCTGGCTCTTCTGCTGTGGGAGCAGAGGCCAAACGTTCGTGCTGTACTCACTGTGCTGCTGGGCAGCTGAGCGACACCACCTGAGAATTTGGATTCAAATGGACTTTTAGGTAGGAAACAGGGGAGAGACTGCAATGATGGTGACCCCGTTGCAAAGCTGCTTGTGTGCTGAAGAAGCAGAGCACTAGCTTTCCCTGCTGCTCCTTCTGCCGTGTGAGCAGATAACACTGTTCATTCTGTGCAATGCTTTTCCTGTACGAAAGTGAGCAGTGAAAGCAACGATGGAGGCACCAATGTAAAAGGGATTGTGTGCTGAACAGGTCCAGCACCAGCTTTCAATCCTGTCTCTTCTGCTGTGGGAGCAGAGGCCAAACGTTCGTGCTGTACTAACTGTGCTGCTGGGCAGCTGAGCGACACCACCTGAGAATTCGGATTCAAAAGGACTTTTAGGTATGAAGCCGAGGAGAGACTGCAATGATGGTGACCCCGTTGCAAAGCTGCTTGTGTGCTGAAGAAGCAGAGCACTAGCTTTCCCTGCTGCTCCTTCTGCCGTGTGAGCAGATAACACTGTTCATTCTGTGCTGACTGTGTTCCTGCGCAGCAGAGAGCAGCCTCAGGACTGATTCTATTCAAATGCTTTTCCTGTACGAGTGTTAGCAGTGAAAGCAACGATGGATGCACCAATGTAAAGGGGATTGTGTGCTGAACAGGTCCAGCACCAGCTTTCAATCCTTGCTCTTCTGCTGTGGGAGCAGATGCCAAACGTTCGTGCAGTACTCACTGTGCTGCTGGGCAGCTGAGACCGCTTGAGAATTTGGATTCAAATGGACTTTTAGGTATGAAACCGAGGAGAGACTGCAATGATGGTGACCCCGTTGCAAAGCTGCTTGTGTGCTGAAGAAGCAGAGCACTAGCTTTCCCTGCTGCTCCTTCTGCCGTGTGAGCAGATGCCACTGTTCATTCTGTGCTGACTGTGTTGCTGCGCAGCAGCGAGCAGCCTCAGGACTGATTCTATTCAAATGCTTTTCCTGTACGAGTGTTAGCAGTGAAAGCAACGATGGATGCACCAATGTAAAGGGGATTGTGTGCTGAACAGGTCCATCCCCAGCTTTCAATCCTTGCTCTTCTGCTGTGGGAGCAGATGCCAAACGTTCGTGCAGTACTCACTGTGCTGCTGGGCAGCTGAGACCGCGTGAGAATTTGGATTCAAATGGACTTTTAGGTATGAAACCGAGGAGAGACTGCAATGATGGTGACCCCGTTGCAAAGCTGCTTGTGTGCTGAAGAAGCAGAGCACTAGCTTTCCCTGCTGGTCCTTCTGCCGTGTGAGCAGGTGCCCCTGTTCATTCTGTGCTGTGTTGCTGCCAGCAGAGAGCAGCCTCAGGACTGATTCTATTCAAATGCTTTTCCTGTACGAGTGTTAGCAGTGAAAGCAACGATGGATGCACCAATGTAAAGGGGATTGTGTGCTGAACAGGTCCAGCACCAGGTTTCAATCCTTGCTCTTCTGCTGTGGGAGCAGATGCCAAACGTTCTTGCAGTACTCACTGTGCTGCTGGGCAGCTGAGACCGCTTGAGAATTTGGATTCAAATGGACTTTTCGGTATGAAACCGAGGAGAGACTGCAATGATGGTGACCCCGTTGCAAAGCTGCTTGTGTGCAGAAGAAGCAGAGCACTAGCTTTCCCTGCTGCTCCTTCTGCCGTGTGAGCAGATAACACTGTTCATTCTGTGCTGACTGTGTTCCTGCGCAGCAGAGAGCAGGCTCTGGACTGATTCCATTCAAATGCTTTTCCTGTATGAACGTGAGCAGTGAAAGCAACGATGGAGGCACCAGTGTAAAAGGGATTGTGTGCTGAACAGGTCCAGCACCAGCTTTCAATCCTGGCTCTTCTGCTGTGGGAGCAGGGGCCAAACGTTCGTGCTGTACTCACTGTGCTGCTGGGCAGCTGAGAGACACCACCTGAGAATTTGGATTCAAATGGACTTTTAGGTAAGAAACAGGGGAGAGACTGCAATGATGGTGACCCCGTTGCAAAGCTGCTTGTGTGCTGAAGAAGCAGAGCACTAGCTTTCCCTGCTGCTCCTTCTGCCGTGTGAGCAGATGCCACTGTTCATTCTGTGCTGACTGTGTTGCTGCGCAGCAGAGAGCAGCCTCAGGACTGATTCTATTCAAATGCTTTTCCTGTACGAGTGTTAGCAGTGAAAGCAACGATGGATGCACCAATGTAAAGGGGATTGTGTGCTGAACAGGTCCAGCACCAGCTTTCAATCCTTGCTCTTCTGCTGTGGGAGCAGAGGCCAAACGTTCGTGCTGTACTAACTGTGCTGCTGGGCAGCTGAGCGACACCACCTGAGAATTCGGATTCAAAAGGACTTTTAGGTATGAAACCGAGGAGAGACTGCAATGATGGTGACCCCGTTGCAAAGCTGCTTGTGTGCTGAAGAAGCAGAGCACTAGCTTTCCCTGCTGCTCCTTCTGCCGTGTGAGCAGATGCCACTGTTCATTCTGTGCTGACTGTGTTCCTGCGCAGCAGAGAGCAGCCTCTGGACTGATTCTATTCAAATGCTTTTCCTGTATGAAAGTGAGCAGTGAAAGCAACGATGAATGCACCAATGTAAAAGGGATTGTGTGCTGAACAGGTCCAGCACCAGCTTTCAATCCTGGCTCTTCTGCTGTGGGAGCAGAGGCCAAACGTTCGTGCTGTACTAACTGTGCTGCTGGGCAGCTGAGAGACACCACCTGAGAATTTGGATTCAAATGGACTTTTAGGTAGGAACCCGAGGAGAGACTGCAATGATGGTGACCCCGTTGCAAAGCTGCTTGTGTGCTGAAGAAGCAGAGCACTAGCTTTCCCTGCTGCTCCTTCTGCCGTGTGAGCAGATGCCACTGTTCATTCTGTGCTGACTGTGTTGCTGCGCAGCAGAGAGCAGCCTCAGGACTGATTCTATTCAAATGCTTTTCCTGTACGAGTGTTAGCAGTGAAAGCAACGATGGATGCACCAATGTAAAGGGGATTGTGTGCTGAACAGGTCCAGCACCAGCTTTCAATCCTTGCTCTTCTGCTGTGGGAGCAGATGCCAAACGTTCGTGCAGTACTCACTGTGCTGCTGGGCAGCTGAGACCGCTTGAGAATTTGGATTCAAATGGACTTTTAGGTATGAACCCGAGGAGAGACTGCAATGATGGTGACCCCGTTGCAAAGCTGCTTGTGTGCTGAAGAAGCAGAGCACTAGCTTTCCCTGCTGCTCCTTCTGCCGTGTGAGCAGATGCCCCTGTTCATTCTGTGCTGTGTTGCTGCCAGCAGGGAGCAGGCTCTGGACTGATTCTATTCAAATGCTTTTCCTGTACGAGTGTTAGCAGTGAAAGCAACGATGGATGCACCAATGTAAAGGGGATTGTGTGCTGAACAGGTCCAGCACCAGCTTTCAATCCTGGCTCTTCTGCTGTGGGAGCAGAGGCCAAACGTTCGTGCTGTACTCACTGTGCTGCTGGGCAGCTGAGAGACACCACCCGAGAATTTGGATTCAAATGGACTTTTAGGTAGGAAACCGAGGAGAGACTGCAATGATGGTGACCCCGTTGCAAAGCTGCTTGTGTGCTGAAGAAGCAGAGCACTAGCTTTCCCTGCTGCTCCTTCTGCCGTGTGAGCAGATGCCACTGTTCATTCTGTGCTGACTGTGTTCCTGCGCAGCAGAGAGCAGGCTCTGGACTGATACCATTCAAATGCTTTTCCTGTATGAAAGTGAGCAGTGAAAGCAACGATGGAGGCACCAATGTAAAGGGGATTGTGTGCTGAACAGGTCCAGCACCAGCTTTCAATCCTGGCTCTTCTGCTGTGGGAGCAGAGTCAAACGTTAGTGCTGTAATAACTGTGCTGCTGGGCAGCTGAGAGACACCACCTGAGAATTTGGATTCAAATGGACTTTTAGGTATGAACCCGAGGAGAGACTGCAATGATGGTGACCCCGTTGCAAAGCTGCTTGTGTGCTGAAGAGACACAGCACTAGCTTTCCCTGCTGCTCCTTCTGCCGTGTGAGCAGATGCCCCTGTTCATTCTGTGCTGTGTTGCTGCCAGCAGGGAGCAGGCTCTGGACTGATTCTATTCAAATGCTTTTCCTGTACGAGTGTTAGCAGTGAAAGCAACGATGGATGCACCAATGTAAAGGGGATTGTGCGCTGAACAGGTCCAGCACCAGCTTTCAATCCTGGCTCTTCTGCTGTGGGAGCAGAGGCCAAACGTTCGTGCTGTACTAACTGTGCTGCTGGGCAGCTGAGCGACACCACCTGAGAATTCTGATTCAAAAGGACTTTTAGGTATGAAGCCGAGGAGAGACTGCAATGATGGTGACCCCGTTGCAAAGCTGCTTGTGTGCTGAAGAAGCAGAGCACTAGCTTTCCCTGCTGCTCCTTCTGCCGTGTGAGCAGATGCCACTGTTCATTCTGTGCTGACTGTGTTGCTGCGCAGCAGAGAGCAGCCTCTGGACTGATTCCATTCAAATGCTTTTCCTGTATGAAAGTGAGCAGTGAAAGCAACGATGAATGCACCAATGTAAAAGGGATTGTGTGCTGAACAGGTCCATCACCAGCTTTCAATCCTGGCTCTTCTGCTGTGGGAGCAGAGGCCAAACGTTCGTGCTGTACTAACTGTGCTGCTGGGCAGCTGAGAGACACCACCTGAGAATTTGCATTCAAATGGACTTTTAGGTATGAACCCGAGGAGAGACTGCAATGATGGTGACCCCGTTGCAAAGCTGCTTGTGTGCTGAAGAAGCAGAGCACTAGCTTTCCCTGCTGCTCCTTCTGCCGTGTGAGCAGATGCCACTGTTCATTCAGTGCTGACTGTGTTGCTGCGCAGCAGAGAGCAGGCTCTGGACTGATTCCATTCAAATGCTTTTCCTGTACGAGTGTTAGCAGTGAAAGCAACGATGGATGCACCAATGTAAAGGGGATTGTGTGCTGAACAGGTCCAGCACCAGCTTTCAATCCTGGCTCTTCTGCTGTGGGAGCAGATGCCAAACGTTCGTGCAGTACTCACTGTGCTGCTGGGCAGCTGAGACCGCTTGAGAATTTGGATTCAAATGGACTTTTAGGTATGAAACCGAGGAGAGACTGCAATGATGGTGACCCCGTTGCAAAGCTCCTTGTGTGCTGAAGAAGCAGAGCACTAGCTTTCCCTGCTGCTCCTTCTGCCGTGTGAGCAGATGCCACTGTTCATTCTGTGCTCTGCTGCTGCGCAGCAGAGAGCAGCCTCTGGACTGATTCCATTCAAATGCTTTTCCTGTATGAATGTGAGCAGTGAAAGCAACGATGGAGGCACCAATGTAAAGGTGATTGTGTGCTGAACAGGTCCAGCACCAGCTTTCAATCCTGGCTCTTCTGCTGTGGGAGCAGAGGCCAAACGTTAGTGCTGTACTAACTGTGCTGCTGGGCAGCTGAGAGACACCACCTGAGAATTTGGATTCAAATGGACTTTTAGGTATGAACCCGAGGAGAGACTGCAATGATGGTGACCCCGTTGCAAAGCTGCTTGTGTGCTGAAGAGACACAGCACCAGCTTTCCCTGCTGCTCCTTCTGCCGTGTGAGCAGATGCCCCTGTTCATTCTGTGCTGTGTTGCTGCCAGCAGGGAGCAGGCTCTGGACTGATTCTATTCAAATGCTTTTCCTGTACGAGTGTTAGTGAAAGCAACGATGGATGCACCAATGTAAAGGGGATTGTGTGCTGAACAGGTCCAGCACCAGCTTTCAATCCTGGCTCTTCTGCTGTGGGAGCAGAGGCCAAACGTTCGTGCTGTACTCACTGTGCTGCTGGGCAGCTGAGAGACACCACCCGAGAATTTGGATTCAAATGGACTTTTAGGTAGGAAACCGAGGAGAGACTGCAATGATGGTGACCCCGTTGCAAAGCTGCTTGTGTGCTGAAGAAGCAGAGCACTAGCTTTCCCTGCTGCTCCTTCTGCCGTGTGAGCAGATGCCACTGTTCATTCTGTGCTGACTGTGTTCCTGCGCAGCAGAGAGCAGGCTCTGGACGGATTCTATTCAAATGCTTTTCCTGTATGAAAGTGAGCAGTGAAAGCAACGATGAATGCACCAATGTAAAAGGGATTGTGTGCTGAACAGGTCCATCACCAGCTTTCAATCCTGGCTCTTCTGCTGTGGGAGCAGAGGCCAAACGTTCGTGCTGTACTAACTGTGCTGCTGGGCAGCTGAGAGACACCACCTGAGAATTTGGATTCAAATGGACTTTTAGGTATGAAACCGAGGAGAGACTGCAATGATGGTGACCCCGTTGCAAAGCTGCTTGTGTGCTGAAGAAGCAGAGCACTAGCTTTCCCTGCTGCTCCTTCTGCCGTGTGAGCAGATGCCACTGTTCATTCTGTGCTGACTGTGTTCCTGCGCAGGAGAGAGCAGCCTCTGGACTGATTCTATTCAAATGCTTTTCCTGTATGAAAGTGAGCAGTGAAAGCAACGATGAATGCACCAATGTAAAAGGGATTGTGTGCTGAACAGGTCCATCACCAGCTTTCAATCCTGGCTTTTCTGCTGTGGGAGCAGAGGCCAAACGTTCGTGCTGTACTCACTGTGCTGCTGGGCAGCTGAGAGACACCACCCGAGAATTTGGATTCAAATGGACTTTTAGGTAGGAAACCGAGGAGAGACTGCAATGATGGTGACCCCGTTGCAAAGCTGCTTGTGTGCTGAAGAAGCAGAGCACTAGCTTTCCCTGCTGCTCCTTCTGCCGTGTGAGCAGATGCCACTGTTCATTCTGTGCTGACTGTGTTGCTGCGCAGCAGAGAGCAGCCTCAGGACTGATTCTATTCAAATGCTTTTCCTGTACGAGTGTTAGCAGTGAAAGCAACGATGGAGGCACCAATGTAAAGGGGATTGTGTGCTGAACAGGTCCAGCACCAGCTTTCAATCCTTGCTCTTCTGCTGTGGGAGCAGATGCCAAACGTTCGTGCAGTACTCACTGTGCTGCTGGGCAGCTGAGACCGCTTGAGAATTTGGATTCAAATGGACTTTTAGGTATGAAACCGAGGAGAGACTGCAATGATGGTGACCCCGTTGCAAAGCTGCTTGTGTGCAGAAGAAGCAGAGCACTAGCTTTCCCTGCTGCTCCTTCTGCCGTGTGAGCAGATAACACTGTTCATTCTGTGCTGACTGTGTTGCTGCGCAGCAGAGAGCAGGCTCTGGACTGATTCCATTCAAATGCTTTTCCTGTATGAAAGTGAGCAGTGAAAGCAACGATGGAGGCACCAATGTAAAAGGGATTGTGTGCTGAACAGGTCCAGCACCAGCTTTCAATCCTGGCTCTTCTGCTGTGGGAGCAGAGGCCAAACGTTCGTGCTGTACTCACTGTGCTGCTGGGCAGCTGAGCGACACCACCTGAGAATTTGGATTCAAATGGACTTTTAGGTAGGAAACAGGGGAGAGACTGCAATGATGGTGACCCCGTTGCAAAGCTGCTTGTGTGCTGAAGAAGCAGAGCACTAGCTTTCCCTGCTGCTCCTTCTGCCGTGTGAGCAGATAACACTGTTCATTCTGTGCAATGCTTTTCCTGTACGAAAGTGAGCAGTGAAAGCAACGATGGAGGCACCAATGTAAAAGGGATTGTGTGCTGAACAGGTCCAGCACCAGCTTTCAATCCTGTCTCTTCTGCTGTGGGAGCAGAGGCCAAACGTTCGTGCTGTACTAACTGTGCTGCTGGGCAGCTGAGCGACACCACCTGAGAATTCGGATTCAAAAGGACTTTTAGGTATGAAGCCGAGGAGAGACTGCAATGATGGTGACCCCGTTGCAAAGCTGCTTGTGTGCTGAAGAAGCAGAGCACTAGCTTTCCCTGCTGCTCCTTCTGCCGTGTGAGCAGATAACACTGTTCATTCTGTGCTGACTGTGTTCCTGCGCAGCAGAGAGCAGCCTCAGGACTGATTCTATTCAAATGCTTTTCCTGTACGAGTGTTAGCAGTGAAAGCAACGATGGATGCACCAATGTAAAGGGGATTGTGTGCTGAACAGGTCCAGCACCAGCTTTCAATCCTTGCTCTTCTGCTGTGGGAGCAGATGCCAAACGTTCGTGCAGTACTCACTGTGCTGCTGGGCAGCTGAGACCGCTTGAGAATTTGGATTCAAATGGACTTTTAGGTATGAAACCGAGGAGAGACTGCAATGATGGTGACCCCGTTGCAAAGCTGCTTGTGTGCTGAAGAAGCAGAGCACTAGCTTTCCCTGCTGCTCCTTCTGCCGTGTGAGCAGATGCCACTGTTCATTCTGTGCTGACTGTGTTGCTGCGCAGCAGCGAGCAGCCTCAGGACTGATTCTATTCAAATGCTTTTCCTGTACGAGTGTTAGCAGTGAAAGCAACGATGGATGCACCAATGTAAAGGGGATTGTGTGCTGAACAGGTCCATCCCCAGCTTTCAATCCTTGCTCTTCTGCTGTGGGAGCAGATGCCAAACGTTCGTGCAGTACTCACTGTGCTGCTGGGCAGCTGAGACCGCGTGAGAATTTGGATTCAAATGGACTTTTAGGTATGAAACCGAGGAGAGACTGCAATGATGGTGACCCCGTTGCAAAGCTGCTTGTGTGCTGAAGAAGCAGAGCACTAGCTTTCCCTGCTGGTCCTTCTGCCGTGTGAGCAGGTGCCCCTGTTCATTCTGTGCTGTGTTGCTGCCAGCAGAGAGCAGCCTCAGGACTGATTCTATTCAAATGCTTTTCCTGTACGAGTGTTAGCAGTGAAAGCAACGATGGATGCACCAATGTAAAGGGGATTGTGTGCTGAACAGGTCCAGCACCAGGTTTCAATCCTTGCTCTTCTGCTGTGGGAGCAGATGCCAAACGTTCTTGCAGTACTCACTGTGCTGCTGGGCAGCTGAGACCGCTTGAGAATTTGGATTCAAATGGACTTTTCGGTATGAAACCGAGGAGAGACTGCAATGATGGTGACCCCGTTGCAAAGCTGCTTGTGTGCAGAAGAAGCAGAGCACTAGCTTTCCCTGCTGCTCCTTCTGCCGTGTGAGCAGATAACACTGTTCATTCTGTGCTGACTGTGTTCCTGCGCAGCAGAGAGCAGGCTCTGGACTGATTCCATTCAAATGCTTTTCCTGTATGAACGTGAGCAGTGAAAGCAACGATGGAGGCACCAGTGTAAAAGGGATTGTGTGCTGAACAGGTCCAGCACCAGCTTTCAATCCTGGCTCTTCTGCTGTGGGAGCAGGGGCCAAACGTTCGTGCTGTACTCACTGTGCTGCTGGGCAGCTGAGAGACACCACCTGAGAATTTGGATTCAAATGGACTTTTAGGTAAGAAACAGGGGAGAGACTGCAATGATGGTGACCCCGTTGCAAAGCTGCTTGTGTGCTGAAGAAGCAGAGCACTAGCTTTCCCTGCTGCTCCTTCTGCCGTGTGAGCAGATGCCACTGTTCATTCTGTGCTGACTGTGTTGCTGCGCAGCAGAGAGCAGCCTAGGAGTGATTCTATTCAAATGCTTTTCCTGTACGAGTGTTAGCAGTGAAAGCAACGATGGATGCACCAATGTAAAGGGGATTGTGTGCTGAACAGGTCCAGCACCAGCTTTCAATCCTTGCTCTTCTGCTGTGGGAGCAGAGGCCAAACGTTCGTGCTGTACTAACTGTGCTGCTGGGCAGCTGAGCGACACCACCTGAGAATTCGGATTCAAAAGGACTTTTAGGTATGAAACCGAGGAGAGACTGCAATGATGGTGACCCCGTTGCAAAGCTGCTTGTGTGCTGAAGAAGCAGAGCACTAGCTTTCCCTGCTGCTCCTTCTGCCGTGTGAGCAGATGCCACTGTTCATTCTGTGCTGACTGTGTTCCTGCGCAGCAGAGAGCAGCCTCTGGACTGATTCTATTCAAATGCTTTTCCTGTATGAAAGTGAGCAGTGAAAGCAACGATGAATGCACCAATGTAAAAGGGATTGTGTGCTGAACAGGTCCAGCACCAGCTTTCAATCCTGGCTCTTCTGCTGTGGGAGCAGAGGCCAAACGTTCGTGCTGTACTAACTGTGCTGCTGGGCAGCTGAGAGACACCACCTGAGAATTTGGATTCAAATGGACTTTTAGGTAGGAACCCGAGGAGAGACTGCAATGATGGTGACCCCGTTGCAAAGCTGCTTGTGTGCTGAAGAAGCAGAGCACTAGCTTTCCCTGCTGCTCCTTCTGCCGTGTGAGCAGATGCCACTGTTCATTCTGTGCTGACTGTGTTGCTGCGCAGCAGAGAGCAGCCTCAGGACTGATTCTATTCAAATGCTTTTCCTGTACGAGTGTTAGCAGTGAAAGCAACGATGGATGCACCAATGTAAAGGGGATTGTGTGCTGAACAGGTCCAGCACCAGCTTTCAATCCTTGCTCTTCTGCTGTGGGAGCAGATGCCAAACGTTCGTGCAGTACTCACTGTGCTGCTGGGCAGCTGAGACCGCTTGAGAATTTGGATTCAAATGGACTTTTAGGTATGAACCCGAGGAGAGACTGCAATGATGGTGACCCCGTTGCAAAGCTGCTTGTGTGCTGAAGAAGCAGAGCACTAGCTTTCCCTGCTGCTCCTTCTGCCGTGTGAGCAGATGCCCCTGTTCATTCTGTGCTGTGTTGCTGCCAGCAGGGAGCAGGCTCTGGACTGATTCTATTCAAATGCTTTTCCTGTACGAGTGTTAGCAGTGAAAGCAACGATGGATGCACCAATGTAAAGGGGATTGTGTGCTGAACAGGTCCAGCACCAGCTTTCAATCCTGGCTCTTCTGCTGTGGGAGCAGAGGCCAAACGTTCGTGCTGTACTCACTGTGCTGCTGGGCAGCTGAGAGACACCACCCGAGAATTTGGATTCAAATGGA
The DNA here is from genome assembly GCF_033815535.1 of Pezoporus flaviventris. Taxonomy (NCBI): domain Eukaryota; kingdom Metazoa; phylum Chordata; class Aves; order Psittaciformes; family Psittacidae; genus Pezoporus; species Pezoporus flaviventris. Next base: position 19,339 of record NW_026893005.1, read on the forward strand.
CTTTTAGGTAGGAAACCGAGGAGAGACTGCAATGATGGTGACCCCGTTGCAAAGCTGCTTGTGTGCTGAAGAAGCAGAGCACTAGCTTTCCCTGCTGCTCCTTCTGCCGTGTGAGCAGATGCCACTGTTCATTCTGTGCTGACTGTGTTCCTGCGCAGCAGAGAGCAGGCTCTGGACTGATACCATTCAAATGCTTTTCCTGTATGAAAGTGAGCAGTGAAAGCAACGATGGAGGCACCAATGTAAAGGGGATTGTGTGCTGAACAGGTCCAGCACCAGCTTTCAATCCTGGCTCTTCTGCTGTGGGAGCAGAGTCAAACGTTAGTGCTGTAATAACTGTGCTGCTGGGCAGCTGAGAGACACCACCTGAGAATTTGGATTCAAATGGACTTTTAGGTATGAACCCGAGGAGAGACTGCAATGATGGTGACCCCGTTGCAAAGCTGCTTGTGTGCTGAAGAGACACAGCACTAGCTTTCCCTGCTGCTCCTTCTGCCGTGTGAGCAGATGCCCCTGTTCATTCTGTGCTGTGTTGCTGCCAGCAGGGAGCAGGCTCTGGACTGATTCTATTCAAATGCTTTTCCTGTACGAGTGTTAGCAGTGAAAGCAACGATGGATGCACCAATGTAAAGGGGATTGTGTGCTGAACAGGTCCAGCACCAGCTTTCAATCCTGGCTCTTCTGCTGTGGGAGCAGAGGCCAAACGTTCGTGCTGTACTAACTGTGCTGCTGGGCAGCTGAGCGACACCACCTGAGAATTCTGATTCAAAAGGACTTTTAGGTATGAAGCCGAGGAGAGACTGCAATGATGGTGACCCCGTTGCAAAGCTGCTTGTGTGCTGAAGAAGCAGAGCACTAGCTTTCCCTGCTGCTCCTTCTGCCGTGTGAGCAGATGCCACTGTTCATTCTGTGCTGACTGTGTTGCTGCGCAGCAGAGAGCAGCCTCTGGACTGATTCCATTCAAATGCTTTTCCTGTATGAAAGTGAGCAGTGAAAGCAACGATGAATGCACCAATGTAAAAGGGATTGTGTGCTGAACAGGTCCATCACCAGCTTTCAATCCTGGCTCTTCTGCTGTGGGAGCAGAGGCCAAACGTTCGTGCTGTACTAACTGTGCTGCTGGGCAGCTGAGAGACACCACCTGAGAATTTGGATTCAAATGGACTTTTAGGTAGGAACCCGAGGAGAGACTGCAATGATGGTGACCCCGTTGCAAAGCTGCTTGTGTGCTGAAGAAGCAGAGCACTAGCTTTTTCTGCTGCTCCTTCTGCCGTGTGAGCAGATGCCACTGTTCATTCTGTGCTGACTGTGTTGCTGCGCAGCAGAGAGCAGCCTCAGGACTGATTCTATTCAAATGCTTTTCCTGTACGAGTGTTAGCAGTGAAAGAAACGATGGATGCACCAATGTAAAGGGGATTGTGTGCTGAACAGGTCCAGCACCAGCTTTCAATCCTTGCTTTTCTGCTGTGGGAGCAGATGCCAAACGTTCGTGCAGTACTCACTGTGCTGCTGGGCAGCTGAGACCGCTTGAGAATTTGGATTCAAATGGACTTTTAGGTATGAAACCGAGGAGAGACTGCAATGATGGTGACCCCGTTGAAAAGCTGCTTGTGTGCTGAAGAAGCAGAGCACTAGCTTTCCCTGCTGCTCCTTCTGCCGTGTGAGCAGATAACACTGTTCATTCTGTGCTGTGTTGCTGCGCAGCAGAGAGCAGCCTCTGGACTGATTCCATTCAAATGCTTTTCCTGTATGAAAGTGAGCAGTGAAAGCAACGATGAATGCACCAATGGAAAAGGGATTGTGTGCTGAACAGGTCCAGCACCAGCTTTCAATCCTGGCTCTTCTGCTGTGGGAGCAGAGGCCAAACGTTCGTGCTGTACTCACTGTGCTACTGGGCAGCTGAGACCGCTTTTGAATTTGGATTCAAATGGACTTTTAGGTATGAACCCGAGGAGAGACTGCAATGATGGTGACCCCGTTGAAAAGCTGCTTGTGTGCTGAAGAAGCAGAGCACTAGCTTTCCCTGCTGCTCCTTCTGCCGTGTGAGCAGATGCCACTGTTCATTCTGTGCTGACTGTGTTCCTGCGCAGCAGAGAGCAGGCTCTGGACTGATTCCATTCAAATGCTTTTCCTGTATGAAAATGAGCAGTGAAAGCAACGATGGAGGCACCAATGTAAAAGGGATTGTGTGCTGAACAGGTCCAGCACCAGCTTTCAATCCTGGCTCTTCTGCTGTGGGAGCAGAGGCCAAACGTTCGTGCTGTACTAACTGTGCTGCTGGGCAGCTGAGAGACACCACCTGAGAATTTGGATTCAAATGGACTTTTAGGTATGAAGCCGAGGAGAGACTGCAATGATGGTGACCCCGTTGCAAAGCTGCTTGTGTGCTGAAGAAGCAGAGCACTAGCTTTCCCTGCTGCTCCTTCTGCCGTGTGAGCAGATGCCCCTGTTCATTCTGTGCTGTGTTGCTGCCAGCAGGGAGCAGGCTCTGGACTGATTCTATTCAAATGCTTTTCCTGTATGAATGTGAGCAGTGAAAGCAACGATGGAGGCACCAATGTAAAAGGGATTGTGTGCTGAACAGGTCCAGCACCAGCTTTCAATCCTGGCTCTTCTGCTGTGGGAGCAGAGGCCAAACGTTCGTGCTGTACTAACTGTGCTGCTGGGCAGCTGAGAGACACCACCTGAGAATTTGGATTCAAATGGACTTTTAGGTATGAAGCCGAGGAGAGACTGCAATGATGGTGACCCCGTTGCAAAGCTGCTTGTGTGCTGAAGAGACACAGCACTAGCTTTCCCTGCTGCTCCTTCTGCCGTGTGAGCAGATGCCACTGTTCATTCTGTGCTGTGTTGCTGCCAGCAGGGAGCAGGCTCTGGACTGATTCTATTCAAATGCTTTTCCTGTACGAGTGTTAGCAGTGAAAGCAACGATGGAGGCACCAATGTAAAGGGGATTGTGTGCTGAACAGGTCCAGCACCAGCTTTCAATCCTTGCTCTTCTGCTGTGGGAGCAGAGGCCAAACGTTCGTGCTGTACTCACTGTGCTGCTGGGCAGCTGAGACGGCTTGAGAATTTGGATTCAAATGGACTTTTAGGTATGAAACCGAGGAGAGACTGCAATGATGGTGACCCCGTTGCAAAGCTGCTTGTGTGCTGAAGAAGCAGAGCACTAGCTTTCCCTGCTGGTCCTTCTGCCGTGTGAGCAGGTGCCCCTGTTCATTCTGTGCTGACTGTGTTCCTGCGCAGCAGAGAGCAGGCTCTGGACTGATTCCATTCAAATGCTTTTCCTGTATGAACGTGAGCAGTGAAAGCAACGATGGAGGCACCAGTGTAAAAGGGATTGTGTGCTGAACAGGTCCAGCACCAGCTTTCAATCCTGGCTCTTCTACTGTGGGAGCAGGGGCCAAACGTTCGTGCTGTACTCACTGTGCTGCTGGGCAGCTGAGAGACACCACCTGAGAATTTGGATTCAAATGGACTTTTAGGTAAGAAACAGGGGAGAGACTGCAATGATGGTGACCCCGTTGCAAAGCTGCTTGTGTGCTGAAGAAGCAGAGCACTAGCTTTCCCTGCTGCTCCTTCTGCCGTGTGAGCAGATGCCACTGTTCATTCTGTGCTGACTGTGTTGCTGCGCAGCAGAGAGCAGCCTCAGGACTGATTCTATTCAAATGCTTTTCATGTACGAGTGTTAGCAGTGAAAGCAACGATGGATGCACCAATGTAAAGGGGATTGTGTGCTGAACAGGTCCAGCACCAGCTTTCAATCCTTGCTCTTCTGCTGTGGGAGCAGAGGCCAAACGTTCGTGCTGTACTAACTGTGCTGCTGGGCAGCTGAGCGACACCACCTGAGAATTCGGATTCAAAAGGACTTTTAGGTATGAAACCGAGGAGAGACTGCAATGATGGTGACCCCGTTGCAAAGCTGCTTGTGTGCTGAAGAAGCAGAGCACTAGCTTTCCCTGCTGCTCCTTCTGCCGTGTGAGCAGATGCCACTGTTCATTCTGTGCTGACTGTGTTCCTGCGCAGCAGAGAGCAGCCTCTGGACTGATTCTATTCAAATGCTTTTCCTGTATGAAAGTGAGCAGTGAAAGCAACGATGAATGCACCAATGTAAAAGGGATTGTGTGCTGAACAGGTCCAGCACCAGCTTTCAATCCTGGCTCTTCTGCTGTGGGAGCAGAGGCCAAACGTTCGTGCTGTACTAACTGTGCTGCTGGGCAGCTGAGAGACACCACCTGAGAATTTGGATTCAAATGGACTTTTAGGTAGGAACCCGAGGAGAGACTGCAATGATGGTGACCCCGTTGCAAAGCTGCTTGTGTGCTGAAGAAGCAGAGCACTAGCTTTCCCTGCTGCTCCTTCTGCCGTGTGAGCAGATGCCACTGTTCATTCTGTGCTGACTGTGTTGCTGCGCAGCAGAGAGCAGCCTCAGGACTGATTCTATTCAAATGCTTTTCCTGTACGAGTGTTAGCAGTGAAAGCAACGATGGATGCACCAATGTAAAGGGGATTGTGTGCTGAACAGGTCCAGCACCAGCTTTCAATCCTTGCTCTTCTGCTGTGGGAGCAGATGCCAAACGTTCGTGCAGTACTCACTGTGCTGCTGGGCAGCTGAGACCGCTTGAGAATTTGGATTCAAATGGACTTTTAGGTATGAACCCGAGGAGAGACTGCAATGATGGTGACCCCGTTGCAAAGCTGCTTGTGTGCTGAAGAAGCAGAGCACTAGCTTTCCCTGCTGCTCCTTCTGCCGTGTGAGCAGATGCCCCTGTTCATTCTGTGCTGTGTTGCTGCCAGCAGGGAGCAGGCTCTGGACTGATTCTATTCAAATGCTTTTCCTGTACGAGTGTTAGTGAAAGCAACGATGGATGCACCAATGTAAAGGGGATTGTGTGCTGAACAGGTCCAGCACCAGCTTTCAATCCTGGCTCTTCTGCTGTGGGAGCAGAGGCCAAACGTTCGTGCTGTACTCACTGTGCTGCTGGGCAGCTGAGAGACACCACCCGAGAATTTGGATTCAAATGGACTTTTAGGTAGGAAACCGAGGAGAGACTGCAATGATGGTGACCCCGTTGCAAAGCTGCTTGTGTGCTGAAGAAGCAGAGCACTAGCTTTCCCTGCTGCTCCTTCTGCCGTGTGAGCAGATGCCACTGTTCATTCTGTGCTGACTGTGTTCCTGCGCAGCAGAGAGCAGGCTCTGGACTGATACCATTCAAATGCTTTTCCTGTATGAAAGTGAGCAGTGAAAGCAACGATGGAGGCACCAATGTAAAGGGGATTGTGTGCTGAACAGGTCCAGCACCAGCTTTCAATCCTGGCTCTTCTGCTGTGGGAGCAGAGTCAAACGTTAGTGCTGTAATAACTGTGCTGCTGGGCAGCTGAGAGACACCACCTGAGAATTTGGATTCAAATGGACTTTTAGGTATGAACCCGAGGAGAGACTGCAATGATGGTGACCCCGTTGCAAAGCTGCTTGTGTGCTGAAGAGACACAGCACTAGCTTTCCCTGCTGCTCCTTCTGCCGTGTGAGCAGATGCCCCTGTTCATTCTGTGCTGTGTTGCTGCCAGCAGGGAGCAGGCTCTGGACTGATTCTATTCAAATGCTTTTCCTGTACGAGTGTTAGCAGTGAAAGCAACGATGGATGCACCAATGTAAAGGGGATTGTGTGCTGAACAGGTCCAGCACCAGCTTTCAATCCTGGTTCTTCTGCTGTGGGAGCAGAGGCCAAACGTTCGTGCTGTACTAACTGTGCTGCTGGGCAGCTGAGCGACACCACCTGAGAATTCTGATTCAAAAGGACTTTTAGGTATGAAGCCGAGGAGAGACTGCAATGATGGTGACCCCGTTGCAAAGCTGCTTGTGTGCTGAAGAAGCAGAGCACTAGCTTTCCCTGCTGCTCCTTCTGCCGTGTGAGCAGATGCCACTGTTCATTCTGTGCTGACTGTGTTGCTGCGCAGCAGAGAGCAGCCTCTGGACTGATTCCATTCAAATGCTTTTCCTGTATGAAAGTGAGCAGTGAAAGCAACGATGAATGCACCAATGTAAAAGGGATTGTGTGCTGAACAGGTCCATCACCAGCTTTCAATCCTGGCTCTTCTGCTGTGGGAGCAGAGGCCAAACGTTCGTGCTGTACTAACTGTGCTGCTGGGCAGCTGAGAGACACCACCTGAGAATTTGGATTCAAATGGACTTTTAGGTAGGAACCCGAGGAGAGACTGCAATGATGGTGACCCCGTAGCAAAGCTGCTTGTGTGCTGAAGAAGCAGAGCACTAGCTTTTTCTGCTGCTCCTTCTGCCGTGTGAGCAGATGCCACTGTTCATTCTGTGCTGACTGTGTTGCTGCGCAGCAGAGAGCAGCCTCAGGACTGATTCTATTCAAATGCTTTTCCTGTACGAGTGTTAGCAGTGAAAGAAACGATGGATGCACCAATGTAAAGGGGATTGTGTGCTGAACAGGTCCAGCACCAGCTTTCAATCCTTGCTTTTCTGCTGTGGGAGCAGATGCCAAACGTTCGTGCAGTACTCACTGTGCTGCTGGGCAGCTGAGACCGCTTGAGAATTTGGATTCAAATGGACTTTTAGGTATGAAACCGAGGAGAGACTGCAATGATGGTGACCCCGTTGAAAAGCTGCTTGTGTGCTGAAGAAGCAGAGCACTAGCTTTCCCTGCTGCTCCTTCTGCCGTGTGAGCAGATAACACTGTTCATTCTGTGCTGTGTTGCTGCGCAGCAGAGAGCAGCCTCTGGACTGATTCCATTCAAATGCTTTTCCTGTATGAAAGTGAGCAGTGAAAGCAACGATGAATGCACCAATGGAAAAGGGATTGTGTGCTGAACAGGTCCAGCACCAGCTTTCAATCCTGGCTCTTCTGCTGTGGGAGCAGAGGCCAAACGTTCGTGCTGTACTCACTGTGCTACTGGGCAGCTGAGACCGCTTTTGAATTTGGATTCAAATGGACTTTTAGGTATGAACCCGAGGAGAGACTGCAATGATGGTGACCCCGTTGAAAAGCTGCTTGTGTGCTGAAGAAGCAGAGCACTAGCTTTCCCTGCTGCTCCTTCTGCCGTGTGAGCAGATGCCACTGTTCATTCTGTGCTGACTGTGTTCCTGCGCAGCAGAGAGCAGGCTCTGGACTGATTCCATTCAAATGCTTTTCCTGTATGAAAATGAGCAGTGAAAGCAACGATGGAGGCACCAATGTAAAAGGGATTGTGTGCTGAACAGGTCCAGCACCAGCTTTCAATCCTGGCTCTTCTGCTGTGGGAGCAGAGGCCAAACGTTCGTGCTGTACTAACTGTGCTGCTGGGCAGCTGAGAGACACCACCTGAGAATTTGGATTCAAATGGACTTTTAGGTATGAAGCCGAGGAGAGACTGCAATGATGGTGACCCCGTTGCAAAGCTGCTTGTGTGCTGAAGAAGCAGAGCACTAGCTTTCCCTGCTGCTCCTTCTGCCGTGTGAGCAGATGCCCCTGTTCATTCTGTGCTGTGTTGCTGCCAGCAGGGAGCAGGCTCTGGACTGATTCTATTCAAATGCTTTTCCTGTATGAATGTGAGCAGTGAAAGCAACGATGGAGGCACCAATGTAAAAGGGATTGTGTGCTGAACAGGTCCAGCACCAGCTTTCAATCCTGGCTCTTCTGCTGTGGGAGCAGAGGCCAAACGTTCGTGCTGTACTAACTGTGCTGCTGGGCAGCTGAGAGACACCACCTGAGAATTTGGATTCAAATGGACTTTTAGGTATGAAGCCGAGGAGAGACTGCAATGATGGTGACCCCGTTGCAAAGCTGCTTGTGTGCTGAAGAGACACAGCACTAGCTTTCCCTGCTGCTCCTTCTGCCGTGTGAGCAGATGCCACTGTTCATTCTGTGCTGTGTTGCTGCCAGCAGGGAGCAGGCTCTGGACTGATTCTATTCAAATGCTTTTCCTGTACGAGTGTTAGCAGTGAAAGCAACGATGGAGGCACCAATGTAAAGGGGATTGTGTGCTGAACAGGTCCAGCACCAGCTTTCAATCCTTGCTCTTCTGCTGTGGGAGCAGAGGCCAAACGTTCGTGCTGTACTCACTGTGCTGCTGGGCAGCTGAGACGGCTTGAGAATTTGGATTCAAATGGACTTTTAGGTATGAAACCGAGGAGAGACTGCAATGATGGTGACCCCGTTGCAAAGCTGCTTGTGTGCTGAAGAAGCAGAGCACTAGCTTTCCCTGCTGCTCCTTCTGCCGTGTGAGCAGATGCCACTGTTCATTCTGTGCTGACTGTGTTCCTGCGCAGCAGAGAGCAGCCTCTGGACTGATTCTATTCAAATGCTTTTCCTGTATGAAAGTGAGCAGTGAAAGCAACGATGAATGCACCAATGTAAAAGGGATTGTGTGCTGAACAGGTCCATCACCAGCTTTCAATCCTGGCTCTTCTGCTGTGGGAGCAGAGGCCAAACGTTCGTGCTGTACTAACTGTGCTGCTGGGCAGCTGAGAGACACCACCTGAGAATTTGGATTCAAATGGACTTTTAGGTAGGAACCCGAGGAGAGACTGCAATGATGGTGACCCCGTTGCAAAGCTGCTTGTGTGCTGAAGAAGCAGAGCACTAGCTTTCCCTGCTGCTCCTTCTGCCGTGTGAGCAGATGCCACTGTTCATTCAGTGCTGACTGTGTTGCTGCGCAGCAGAGAGCAGGCTCTGGACTGATTCCATTCAAATGCTTTTCCTGTACGAGTGTTAGCAGTGAAAGCAACGATGGAGGCACCAGTGTAAAAGGGATTGTGTGCTGAAAAGGTCCAGCACCAGCTTTCAATCCTGGCTCTTCTGCTGTGGGAGCAGAGGCCAAACGTTCGTGCTGTACTCACTGTGCTGCTGGGCAGCTGAGCGACACCACCTGAGAATTTGGATTCAAATGGACTTTTAGGTAGGAAACAGGGGAGAGACTGCAATGATGGTGACCCCGTTGCAAAGCTGCTTGTGTGCTGAAGAAGCAGAGCACTAGCTTTCCCTGCTGCTCCTTCTGCCGTGTGAGCAGATGCCACTGTTCATTCTGTGCTGACTGTGTTGCTGCGCAGCAGAGAGCAGCCTCAGGACTGATTCTATTCAAATGCTTTTCCTGTACGAGTGTTAGCAGTGAAAGCAACGATGGATGCACCAATGTAAAGGGGATTGTGTGCTGAACAGGTCCAGCACCAGCTTTCAATCCTGGCTCTTCTGCTGTGGGAGCAGAGGCCAAACGTTAGTGCTGTACTCACTGTGCTGCTGGGCAGCTGAGACGGCTTGAGAATTTGGATTCAAATGGACTTTTAGGTATGAAACCGAGGAGAGACTGCAATGATGGTGACCCCGTTGCAAAGCTGCTTGTGTGCTGAAGAAGCAGAGCACTAGCTTTCCCTGCTGCTCCTTCTGCCGTGTGAGCAGATGCCACTGTTCATTCTGTGCTGACTGTGTTCCTGCGCAGCAGAGAGCAGGCTCTGGACTGATTCCATTCAAATGCTTTTCCTGTATGAAAGTGAGCAGTGAAAGCAACGATGGAGGCACCAATGTAAAGGGGATTGTGTGCTGAACAGGTCCAGCACCAGCTTTCAATCCTGGCTCTTCTGCCGTGTGAGCAGATGCTACTCTTCATTCTGTGCTGACAGTGTTGCTGCGCAGCAGAGAGCAGCCTCTGGACTGATTCCATTCAAATGCTTTTCCTGTATGAATGTGAGCAGTGAAAGCAACGATGGAGGTACCAATGTAAAGGTGATTGTTTGCTGAACAGGTCCAGCACCAGCTTTCAATCCTGGCTCTTCTGCTGTGGGAGCAGAGGCCAAACGTTCGTGCTGTACTAACTGTGCTGCTGGGCAGCTGAGAGACACCACCTGAGAATTTGGATTCAAATGGACTTTTAGGTATGAAGCCGAGGAGAGACTGCAATGATGGTGACCCCGTTGCAAAGCTGCTTGTGTGCTGAAGAAGCAGAGCACTAGCTTTCCCTGCTGCTCCTTCTGCCGTGTGAGCAGATGCCACTGTTCATTCTGTGCTGACTGTGTTGCTGCGCAGCAGAGAGCAGCCTCTGGACTGATTCCATTCAAATGCTTTTCCTGTATGAAAGTGAGCAGTGAAAGCAACGATGAATGCACCAATGTAAAAGGGATTGTGTGCTGAACAGGTCCATCACCAGCTTTCAATCCTGGCTCTTCTGCTGTGGGAGCAGAGGCCAAACGTTCGTGCTGTACTAACTGTGCTGCTGGGCAGCTGAGAGACACCACCTGAGAATTTGGATTCAAATGGACTTTTAGGTAGGAACCCGAGGAGAGACTGCAATGATGGTGACCCCGTTGCAAAGCTGCTTGTGTGCTGAAGAAGCAGAGCACTAGCTTTTTCTGCTGCTCCTTCTGCCGTGTGAGCAGATGCCACTGTTCATTCTGTGCTGACTGTGTTGCTGCGCAGCAGAGAGCAGCCTCAGGACTGATTCTATTCAAATGCTTTTCCTGTACGAGTGTTAGCAGTGAAAGAAACGATGGATGCACCAATGTAAAGGGGATTGTGTGCTGAACAGGTCCAGCACCAGCTTTCAATCCTTGCTTTTCTGCTGTGGGAGCAGATGCCAAACGTTCGTGCAGTACTCACTGTGCTGCTGGGCAGCTGAGACCGCTTGAGAATTTGGATTCAAATGGACTTTTAGGTATGAAACCGAGGAGAGACTGCAATGATGGTGACCCCGTTGAAAAGCTGCTTGTGTGCTGAAGAAGCAGAGCACTAGCTTTCCCTGCTGCTCCTTCTGCCGTGTGAGCAGATAACACTGTTCATTCTGTGCTGTGTTGCTGCGCAGCAGAGAGCAGCCTCTGGACTGATTCCATTCAAATGCTTTTCCTGTATGAAAGTGAGCAGTGAAAGCAACGATGAATGCACCAATGGAAAAGGGATTGTGTGCTGAACAGGTCCAGCACCAGCTTTCAATCCTGGCTCTTCTGCTGTGGGAGCAGAGGCCAAACGTTCGTGCTGTACTCACTGTGCTACTGGGCAGCTGAGACCGCTTTTGAATTTGGATTCAAATGGACTTTTAGGTATGAACCCGAGGAGAGACTGCAATGATGGTGACCCCGTTGAAAAGCTGCTTGTGTGCTGAAGAAGCAGAGCACTAGCTTTCCCTGCTGCTCCTTCTGCCGTGTGAGCAGATGCCACTGTTCATTCTGTGCTGACTGTGTTCCTGCGCAGCAGAGAGCAGGCTCTGGACTGATTCCATTCAAATGCTTTTCCTGTATGAAAATGAGCAGTGAAAGCAACGATGGAGGCACCAATGTAAAAGGGATTGTGTGCTGAACAGGTCCAGCACCAGCTTTCAATCCTGGCTCTTCTGCTGTGGGAGCAGAGGCCAAACGTTCGTGCTGTACTAACTGTGCTGCTGGGCAGCTGAGAGACACCACCTGAGAATTTGGATTCAAATGGACTTTTAGGTATGAAGCCGAGGAGAGACTGCAATGATGGTGACCCCGTTGCAAAGCTGCTTGTGTGCTGAAGAAGCAGAGCACTAGCTTTCCCTGCTGCTCCTTCTGCCGTGTGAGCAGATGCCCCTGTTCATTCTGTGCTGTGTTGCTGCCAGCAGGGAGCAGGCTCTGGACTGATTCTATTCAAATGCTTTTCCTGTATGAATGTGAGCAGTGAAAGCAACGATGGAGGCACCAATGTAAAAGGGATTGTGTGCTGAACAGGTCCAGCACCAGCTTTCAATCCTGGCTCTTCTGCTGTGGGAGCAGAGGCCAAACGTTCGTGCTGTACTCACTGTGCTGCTGGGCAGCTGAGACGGCTTGAGAATTTGGATTCAAATGGTCTTTTAGGTATGAAACCGAGGAGAGACTGCAATGATGGTGACCCCGTTGCAAAGCTGCTTGTGTGCTGAAGAAGCAGAGCACTAGCTTTCCCTGCTGCTCCTTCTGCCGTGTGAGCAGATGCCACTGTTCATTCCGTGCTGACTGTGTTCCTGCGCAGCAGAGAGCAGCCTCTGGACTGATTCTATTCAAATGCTTTTCCTGTATGAAAGTGAGCAGTGAAAGCAACGATGAATGCACCAATGTAAAAGGGATTGTGTGCTGAACAGGTCCATCACCAGCTTTCAATCCTGGCTCTTCTGCTGTGGGAGCAGAGGCCAAACGTTCGTGCTGTACTAACTGTGCTGCTGGGCAGCTGAGAGACACCACCTGAGAATTTGGATTCAAATGGACTTTTAGGTAGGAACCCGAGGAGAGACTGCAATGATGGTGACCCCGTTGCAAAGCTGCTTGTGTGCTGAAGAAGCAGAGCACTAGCTTTCCCTGCTGCTCCTTCTGCCGTGTGAGCAGATGCCACTGTTCATTCAGTGCTGACTGTGTTGCTGCGCAGCAGAGAGCAGGCTCTGGACTGATTCCATTCAAATGCTTTTCCTGTACGAGTGTTAGCAGTGAAAGCAACGATGGAGGCACCAGTGTAAAAGGGATTGTGTGCTGAAAAGGTCCAGCACCAGCTTTCAATCCTGGCTCTTCTGCTGTGGGAGCAGAGGCCAAACGTTCGTGCTGTACTCACTGTGCTGCTGGGCAGCTGAGCGACACCACCTGAGAATTTGGATTCAAATGGACTTTTAGGTAGGAAACAGGGGAGAGACTGCAATGATGGTGACCCCGTTGCAAAGCTGCTTGTGTGCTGAAGAAGCAGAGCACTAGCTTTCCCTGCTGCTCCTTCTGCCGTGTGAGCAGATGCCACTGTTCATTCTGTGCTGACTGTGTTGCTGCGCAGCAGAGAGCAGCCTCAGGACTGATTCTATTCAAATGCTTTTCCTGTACGAGTGTTAGCAGTGAAAGCAACGATGGATGCACCAATGTAAAGGGGATTGTGTGCTGAACAGGTCCAGCACCAGCTTTCAATCCTGGCTCTTCTGCTGTGGGAGCAGAGGCCAAACGTTAGTGCTGTACTCACTGTGCTGCTGGGCAGCTGAGACGGCTTGAGAATTTGGATTCAAATGGACTTTTAGGTATGAAACCGAGGAGAGACTGCAATGATGGTGACCCCGTTGCAAAGCTGCTTGTGTGCTGAAGAAGCAGAGCACTAGCTTTCCCTGCTGCTCCTTCTGCCGTGTGAGCAGATGCCACTGTTCATTCTGTGCTGACTGTGTTCCTGCGCAGCAGAGAGCAGGCTCTGGACTGATTCCATTCAAATGCTTTTCCTGTATGAAAGTGAGCAGTGAAAGCAACGATGGAGGCACCAATGTAAAGGGGATTGTGTGCTGAACAGGTCCAGCACCAGCTTTCAATCCTGGCTCTTCTGCCGTGTGAGCAGATGCTACTCTTCATTCTGTGCTGACAGTGTTGCTGCGCAGCAGAGAGCAGCCTCTGGACTGATTCCATTCAAATGCTTTTCCTGTATGAATGTGAGCAGTGAAAGCAACGATGGAGGTACCAATGTAAAGGTGATTGTTTGCTGAACAGGTCCAGCACCAGCTTTCAATCCTGGCTCTTCTGCTGTGGGAGCAGAGGCCAAACGTTCGTGCTGTACTAACTGTGCTGCTGGGCAGCTGAGAGACACCACCTGAGAATTTGGATTCAAATGGACTTTTAGGTATGAAGCCGAGGAGAGACTGCAATGATGGTGACCCCGTTGCAAAGCTGCTTGTGTGCTGAAGAAGCAGAGCACTAGCTTTCCCTGCTGCTCCTTCTGCCGTGTGAGCAGATGCCACTGTTCATTCTGTGCTGACTGTGTTGCTGCGCAGCAGAGAGCAGCCTCTGGACTGATTCCATTCAAATGCTTTTCCTGTATGAAAGTGAGCAGTGAAAGCAACGATGAATGCACCAATGTAAAAGGGATTGTGTGCTGAACAGGTCCATCACCAGCTTTCAATCCTGGCTCTTCTGCTGTGGGAGCAGAGGCCAAACGTTCGTGCTGTACTAACTGTGCTGCTGGGCAGCTGAGAGACACCACCTGAGAATTTGGATTCAAATGGACTTTTAGGTAGGAACCCGAGGAGAGACTGCAATGATGGTGACCCCGTTGCAAAGCTGCTTGTGTGCTGAAGAAGCAGAGCACTAGCTTTTTCTGCTGCTCCTTCTGCCGTGTGAGCAGATGCCACTGTTCATTCTGTGCTGACTGTGTTGCTGCGCAGCAGAGAGCAGCCTCAGGACTGATTCTATTCAAATGCTTTTCCTGTACGAGTGTTAGCAGTGAAAGAAACGATGGATGCACCAATGTAAAGGGGATTGTGTGCTGAACAGGTCCAGCACCAGCTTTCAATCCTTGCTTTTCTGCTGTGGGAGCAGATGCCAAACGTTCGTGCAGTACTCACTGTGCTGCTGGGCAGCTGAGACCGCTTGAGAATTTGGATTCAAATGGACTTTTAGGTATGAAACCGAGGAGAGACTGCAATGATGGTGACCCCGTTGAAAAGCTGCTTGTGTGCTGAAGAAGCAGAGCACTAGCTTTCCCTGCTGCTCCTTCTGCCGTGTGAGCAGATAACACTGTTCATTCTGTGCTGTGTTGCTGCGCAGCAGAGAGCAGCCTCTGGACTGATTCCATTCAAATGCTTTTCCTGTATGAAAGTGAGCAGTGAAAGCAACGATGAATGCACCAATGGAAAAGGGATTGTGTGCTGAACAGGTCCAGCACCAGCTTTCAATCCTGGCTCTTCTGCTGTGGGAGCAGAGGCCAAACGTTCGTGCTGTACTCACTGTGCTACTGGGCAGCTGAGACCGCTTTTGAATTTGGATTCAAATGGACTTTTAGGTATGAACCCGAGGAGAGACTGCAATGATGGTGACCCCGTTGAAAAGCTGCTTGTGTGCTGAAGAAGCAGAGCACTAGCTTTCCCTGCTGCTCCTTCTGCCGTGTGAGCAGATGCCACTGTTCATTCTGTGCTGACTGTGTTCCTGCGCAGCAGAGAGCAGGCTCTGGACTGATTCCATTCAAATGCTTTTCCTGTATGAAAATGAGCAGTGAAAGCAACGATGGAGGCACCAATGTAAAAGGGATTGTGTGCTGAACAGGTCCAGCACCAGCTTTCAATCCTGGCTCTTCTGCTGTGGGAGCAGAGGCCAAACGTTCGTGCTGTACTAACTGTGCTGCTGGGCAGCTGAGAGACACCACCTGAGAATTTGGATTCAAATGGACTTTTAGGTATGAAGCCGAGGAGAGACTGCAATGATGGTGACCCCGTTGCAAAGCTGCTTGTGTGCTGAAGAAGCAGAGCACTAGCTTTCCCTGCTGCTCCTTCTGCCGTGTGAGCAGATGCCCCTGTTCATTCTGTGCTGTGTTGCTGCCAGCAGGGAGCAGGCTCTGGACTGATTCTATTCAAATGCTTTTCCTGTATGAATGTGAGCAGTGAAAGCAACGATGGAGGCACCAATGTAAAAGGGATTGTGTGCTGAACAGGTCCAGCACCAGCTTTCAATCCTGGCTCTTCTGCTGTGGGAGCAGAGGCCAAACGTTCGTGCTGTACTAACTGTGCTGCTGGGCAGCTGAGAGACACCACCTGAGAATTTGGATTCAAATGGACTTTTAGGTATGAAGCCGAGGAGAGACTGCAATGATGGTGACCCCGTTGCAAAGCTGCTTGTGTGCTGAAGAGACACAGCACTAGCTTTCCCTGCTGCTCCTTCTGCCGTGTGAGCAGATGCCACTGTTCATTCTGTGCTGTGTTGCTGCCAGCAGGGAGCAGGCTCTGGACTGATTCTATTCAAATGCTTTTCCTGTACGAGTGTTAGCAGTGAAAGCAACGATGGAGGCACCAATGTAAAGGGGATTGTGTGCTGAACAGGTCCAGCACCAGCTTTCAATCCTTGCTCTTCTGCTGTGGGAGCAGAGGCCAAACGTTCGTGCTGTACTCACTGTGCTGCTGGGCAGCTGAGACGGCTTGAGAATTTGGATTCAAATGGACTTTTAGGTATGAAACCGAGGAGAGACTGCAATGATGGTGACCCCGTTGCAAAGCTGCTTGTGTGCTGAAGAAGCAGAGCACTAGCTTTCCCTGCTGCTCCTTCTGCCGTGTGAGCAGATGCCACTGTTCATTCTGTGCTGACTGTGTTCCTGCGCAGCAGAGAGCAGCCTCTGGACTGATTCTATTCAAATGCTTTTCCTGTATGAAAGTGAGCAGTGAAAGCAACGATGAATGCACCAATGTAAAAGGGATTGTGTGCTGAACAGGTCCATCACCAGCTTTCAATCCTGGCTCTTCTGCTGTGGGAGCAGAGGCCAAACGTTCGTGCTGTACTAACTGTGCTGCTGGGCAGCTGAGAGACACCACCTGAGAATTTGGATTCAAATGGACTTTTAGGTAGGAACCCGAGGAGAGACTGCAATGATGGTGACCCCGTTGCAAAGCTGCTTGTGTGCTGAAGAAGCAGAGCACTAGCTTTCCCTGCTGCTCCTTCTGCCGTGTGAGCAGATGCCACTGTTCATTCAGTGCTGACTGTGTTGCTGCGCAGCAGAGAGCAGGCTCTGGACTGATTCCATTCAAATGCTTTTCCTGTACGAGTGTTAGCAGTGAAAGCAACGATGGAGGCACCAGTGTAAAAGGGATTGTGTGCTGAAAAGGTCCAGCACCAGCTTTCAATCCTGGCTCTTCTGCTGTGGGAGCAGAGGCCAAACGTTCGTGCTGTACTCACTGTGCTGCTGGGCAGCTGAGCGACACCACCTGAGAATTTGGATTCAAATGGACTTTTAGGTAGGAAACAGGGGAGAGACTGCAATGATGGTGACCCCGTTGCAAAGCTGCTTGTGTGCTGAAGAAGCAGAGCACTAGCTTTCCCTGCTGCTCCTTCTGCCGTGTGAGCAGATGCCACTGTTCATTCTGTGCTGACTGTGTTGCTGCGCAGCAGAGAGCAGCCTCAGGACTGATTCTATTCAAATGCTTTTCCTGTACGAGTGTTAGCAGTGAAAGCAACGATGGATGCACCAATGTAAAGGGGATTGTGTGCTGAACAGGTCCAGCACCAGCTTTCAATCCTGGCTCTTCTGCTGTGGGAGCAGAGGCCAAACGTTAGTGCTGTACTCACTGTGCTGCTGGGCAGCTGAGACGGCTTGAGAATTTGGATTCAAATGGACTTTTAGGTATGAAACCGAGGAGAGACTGCAATGATGGTGACCCCGTTGCAAAGCTGCTTGTGTGCTGAAGAAGCAGAGCACTAGCTTTCCCTGCTGCTCCTTCTGCCGTGTGAGCAGATGCCACTGTTCATTCTGTGCTGACTGTGTTCCTGCGCAGCAGAGAGCAGGCTCTGGACTGATTCCATTCAAATGCTTTTCCTGTATGAAAGTGAGCAGTGAAAGCAACGATGGAGGCACCAATGTAAAGGGGATTGTGTGCTGAACAGGTCCAGCACCAGCTTTCAATCCTGGCTCTTCTGCCGTGTGAGCAGATGCTACTCTTCATTCTGTGCTGACAGTGTTGCTGCGCAGCAGAGAGCAGCCTCTGGACTGATTCCATTCAAATGCTTTTCCTGTATGAATGTGAGCAGTGAAAGCAACGATGGAGGTACCAATGTAAAGGTGATTGTTTGCTGAACAGGTCCAGCACCAGCTTTCAATCCTGGCTCTTCTGCTGTGGGAGCAGAGGCCAAACGTTCGTGCTGTACTAACTGTGCTGCTGGGCAGCTGAGAGACACCACCTGAGAATTTGGATTCAAATGGACTTTTAGGTATGAAGCCGAGGAGAGACTGCAATGATGGTGACCCCGTTGCAAAGCTGCTTGTGTGCTGAAGAAGCAGAGCACTAGCTTTCCCTGCTGCTCCTTCTGCCGTGTGAGCGGATGCCACTGTTCATTCTGTGCTGACTGTGTTGCTGCGCAGCAGAGAGCAGCCTCAGGACTGATTCTATTCAAATGCTTTTCCTGTACGAGTGTTAGCAGTGAAAGCAACGATGGATGCACCAATGTAAAGGGGATTGTGTGCTGAACAGGTCCATCCCCAGCTTTCAATCCTTGCTCTTCTGCTGTGGGAGCAGATGCCAAACGTTCGTGCAGTACTCACTGTGCTGCTGGGCAGCTGAGACCGCGTGAGAATTTGGATTCAAATGGACTTTTAGGTATGAAACCGAGGAGAGACTGCAATGATGGTGACCCCGTTGCAAAGCTGCTTGTGTGCTGAAGAAGCAGAGCACTAGCTTTCCCTGCTGGTCCTTCTGCCGTGTGAGCAGGTGCCCCTGTTCATTCTGTGCTGTGTTGCTGCCAGCAGGGAGCAGGCTCTGGACTGATTCTATTCAAATGCTTTTCCTGTACGAGTGTTAGCAGTGAAAGCAACGATGGATGCACCAATGTAAAGGGGATTGTGTGCTGAACAGGTCCAGCACCAGGTTTCAATCCTTGCTCTTCTGCTGTGGGAGCAGATGCCAAACGTTCTTGCAGTACTCACTGTGCTGCAGGGCAGCTGAGACCGCTTGAGAATTTGGATTCAAATGGACTTTTAGGTATGAAACCGAGGAGAGACTGCAATGATGGTGACCCCGTTGCAAAGCTGCTTGTGTGCAGAAGAAGCAGAGCACTAGCTTTCCCTGCTGCTCCTTCTGCCGTGTGAGCAGATAACACTGTTCATTCTGTGCTGACTGTGTTCCTGCGCAGCAGAGAGCAGGCTCTGGACTGATTCCATTCAAATGCTTTTCCTGTATGAACGTGAGCAGTGAAAGCAACGATGGAGGCACCAGTGTAAAAGGGATTGTGTGCTGAACAGGCCCAGCACCAGCTTTCAATCCTGGCTCTTCTGCTGTGGGAGCAGGGGCCAAACGTTCGTGCTGTACTCACTGTGCTGCTGGGCAGCTGAGAGACACCACCTGAGAATTTGGATTCAAATGGACTTTTAGGTATGAACCCGAGGAGAGACTGCAATGATGGTGACCCCGTTGCAAAGCTGCTTGTGTGCTGAAGAGACACAGCACTAGGTTTCCCTGCTGGTCCTTCTGCCGTGTGAGCAGATGCCACTCTTCATTCTGTGCTGGGTTGCTGCCAGCAGGGAGCAGGCTCTGGACTGATTCTATTCAAATGCTTTTCCTGTACGAGTGTTAGCAGTGAAAGCAACGATGGAGGCACCAATGTAAAGGGGATTGTGTGCTGAACAGGTCCAGCACCAGCTTTCAATCCTGGCTCTTCTGCCGTGTGAGCAGATGCTACTCTTCATTCTGTGCTGACAGTGTTGCTGCGCAGCAGAGAGCAGCCTCTGGACTGATTCCATTCAAATGCTTTTCCTGTATGAATGTGAGCAGTGAAAGCAACGATGGAGGTACCAATGTAAAGGTGATTGTTTGCTGAACAGGTCCAGCACCAGCTTTCAATCCTGGCTCTTCTGCTGTGGGAGCAGAGGCCAAACGTTCGTGCTGTACTAACTGTGCTGCTGGGCAGCTGAGAGACACCAACTGAGAATTTGGATTCAAATGGACTTTTAGGTAGGAACCCGAGGAGAGACTGCAATGATGGTGACCCCGTTGCAAAGCTGCTTGTGTGCTGAAGAAGCAGAGCACTAGCTTTCCCTGCTGGTCCTTCTGCCGTGTGAGCAGATGCCACTGTTCATTCTGTGCTGACTGTGTTCCTGCGCAGCAGAGAGCAGCCTCTGGACTGATTCTATTCAAATGCTTTTCCTGTATGAAAGTGAGCAGTGAAAGCAACGATGAATGCACCAATGTAAAAGGGATTGTGTGCTGAACAGGTCCATCACCAGCTTTCAATCCTGGCTCTTCTGCTGTGGGAGCAGAGGCCAAACGTTCGTGCTGTACTAACTGTGCTGCTGGGCAGCTGAGAGACACCACCTGAGAATTTGGATTCAAATGGACTTTTAGGTAGGAACCCGAGGAGAGACTGCAATGATGGTGACCCCGTTGCAAAGCTGCTTGTGTGCTGAAGAAGCAGAGCACTAGCTTTCCCTGCTGGTCCTTCTGCCGTGTGAGCAGGTGCCCCTGTTCATTCTGTGCTGTGTTGCTGCCAGCAGGGAGCAGGCTCTGGACTGATTCTATTCAAATGCTTTTCCTGTACGAGTGTTAGCAGTGAAAGCAACGATGGATGCACCAATGTAAAGGGGATTGTGTGCTGAACAGGTCCAGCACCAGCTTTCAATCCTTGCTCTTCTGCTGTGGGAGCAGATGCCAAACGTTCTTGCAGTACTCACTGTGCTGCTGGGCAGCTGAGACCGCTTGAGAATTTGGATTCAAATGGACTTTTCGGTATGAAACCGAGGAGAGACTGCAATGATGGTGACCCCGTTGCAAAGCTGCTTGTGTGCAGAAGAAGCAGAGCACTAGCTTTCCCTGCTGCTCCTTCTGCCGTGTGAGCAGATAACACTGTTCATTCTGTGCTGACTGTGTTCCTGCGCAGCAGAGAGCAGGCTCTGGACTGATTCCATTCAAATGCTTTTCCTGTATGAACGTGAGCAGTGAAAGCAACGATGGAGGCACCAGTGTAAAAGGGATTGTGTGCTGAACAGGTCCAGCACCAGCTTTCAATCCTGGCTCTTCTGCTGTGGGAGCAGGGGCCAAACGTTCGTGCTGTACTCACTGTGCTGCTGGGCAGCTGAGAGACACCACCTGAGAATTTGGATTCAAATGGACTTTTAGGTATGAACCCGAGGAGAGACTGCAATGATGGTGACCCCGTTGCAAAGCTGCTTGTGTGCTGAAGAAGCAGAGCACTAGCTTTCCCTGCTGCTCCTTCTGCCGTGTGAGCAGATGCCAGTGTTCATTCTGTGCTGACTGTGTTGCTGCGCAGCAGAGAGCAGCCTCTGGACTGATTCCATTCAAATGCTTTTCCTGTATGAAAGTGAGCAGTGAAAGCAACGATGAATGCACCAATGTAAAAGGGATTGTGTGCTGAACAGGTCCAGCACCAGCTTTCAATCCTGGCTCTTCTGCTGTGGGAGCAGAGGCCAAACGTTCGTGCTGTACTAACTGTGCTGCTGGGCATCTGAGAGACACCACCTGAGAATTTGGATTCAAATGGACTTTTAGGTATGAAACCGAGGAGAGACTGCAATGATGGTGACCCCGTTGCAAAGCTGCTTGTGTGCTGAAGAAGCAGAGCACTAGCTTTCCCTGCTGCTCTTCTGCCGTGTGAGCAGATGCCACTGTTCATTCTGTGCTGTGTTGCTGCCAGCAGGGAGCAGGCTCTGGACGGATTCTATTCAAATGCTTTTCCTGTATGAGTGTTAGCAGTGAAAGCAACGATGGAGGCACCAATGTAAAGGGGATTGTGTGCTGAAAAGGTCCAGCACCAGCTTTCAATCCTGGCTCTTCTGCTGTGGGAGCAGAGGCCAAACGTTCGTGCTGTACTCACTGTGCTGCTGGGCAGCTGAGCGACACCATCTGAGAATTTGGATTCAAATGGACTTTTAGGTAAGAAACAGGGGAGAGACTGCAATGATGGTGACCCCGTTGCAAAGCTGCTTGTGTGCTGAAGAAGCAGAGCACTAGCTTTCCCTGCTGCTCCTTCTGCCGTGTGAGCAGATGCCACTGTTCATTCTGTGCTGACTGTGTTGCTGCGCAGCAGTGAGCAGCCTCAGGACTGATTCTATTCAAATGCTTTTCCTGTACGAGTGTTAGCAGTGAAAGCAACGATGGATGCACCAATGTAAAGGGGATTGTGTGCTGAACAGGTCCAGCACCAGCTTTCAATCCTTGCTCTTCTGCTGTGGGAGCAGATGCCAAACGTTCGTGCAGTACTCACTGTGCTGCTGGGCAGCTGAGACCGCTTGAGAATTTCGATTCAAATGGACTTTTAGGTATGAACCCGAGGAGAGACTGCAATGATGGTGACCCCGTTGCAAAGCTGCTTGTGTGCTGAAGAAGCAGAGCACTAGCTTTCCCTGCTGCTCCTTCTGCCGTGTGAGCAGATAACACTGTTCATTCTGTGCTGACTGTGTTCCTGCGCAGCAGAGAGCAGGCTCTGGACTGATTCCATTCAAATGCTTTTCCTGTATGAAAGTGAGCAGTGAAAGCAACGATGGAGGCACCAATGTAAAGGGGATTGTGTGCTGAACAGGTCCAGCACCAGCTTTCAATCCTGGCTCTTCTGCTGTGGGAGCAGAGGGCAAACGTTCGTGCTGTACTCACTGTGCTGCTGGGCAGCTGAGAGACACCACCTGAGAATTTGGATTCAAATGGACTTTTAGGTATGAACCCGAGGAGAGACTGCAATGATGGTGACCCCGTTGCAAAGCTGCTTGTGTGCTGAAGAGACACAGCACTAGGTTTCCCTGCTGGTCCTTCTGCCGTGTGAGCAGATGCCACTGTTCATTATGTGCTGTGTTGCTGCCAGCAGGGAGCAGGCTCTGGACTGATTCTATTCAAATGCTTTTCCTGTACGAGAGTTAGCAGTGAAAGCAACGATGGATGCACCAATGTAAAGGGGATTGTGTGCTGAACAGGTCCAGCACCAGCTTTCAATCCTTGCTCTTCTGCTGTGGGAGCAGAGGCCAAACGTTCGTGCTGTACTAACTGTGCTGCTGGGCAGCTGAGCGACACCACCTGAGAATTCTGATTCAAAAGGACTTTTAGGTATGAAGCCGAGGAGAGACTGCAATGATGGTGACCCCGTTGCAAAGCTGCTTGTGTGCAGAAGAAGCAGAGCACTAGCTTTCCCTGCTGCTCCTTCTGCCGTGTGAGCAGATGCCACTGTTCATTCTGTGCTGACTGTGTTCCTGCGCAGCAGAGAGCAGGCTCTGGACTGATTCCATTCAAATGCTTTTCCTGTATGAAAATGAGCAGTGAAAGCAACGATGGAGGCACCAATGTAAAAGGGATTGTGTGCTGAACAGGTCCAGCACCAGCTTTCAATCCTGGCTCTTCTGCTGTGGGAGCAGAGGCCAAACGTTCGTGCTGTACTAACTGTGCTGCTGGGCAGCTGAGAGACACCACCTGAGAATTTGGATTCAAATGGACTTTTAGGTATGAAGCCGAGGAGAGACTGCAATGATGGTGACCCCGTTGCAAAGCTGCTTGTGTGCTGAAGAGACACAGCACTAGCTTTCCCTGCTGCTCCTTCTGCCGTGTGAGCAGATGCCCCTGTTCATTCTGTGCTGAGTTGCTGCCAGCAGGGAGCAGGCTCTGGACTGATTCTATTCAAATGCTTTTCCTGTACGAGTGTTAGCAGTGAAAGCAACGATGGAGGCACCAATGTAAAGGGGATTGTGTGCTGAACAGGTCCAGCACCAGCTTTCAATCCTGGCTCTTCTGCTGTGGGAGCAGAGGCCAAACGTTCGTGCTGTACTAACTGTGCTGCTGGGCAGCTGAGAGACACCACCTGAGAATTTGGATTCAAATGGACTTTTAGGTAGGAACCCGAGGAGAGACTGCAATGATGGTGACCCCGTTGCAAAGCTGCTTGTGTGCTGAAGAAGCAGAGCACTAGCTTTCCCTGCTGCTCCTTCTGCCGTGTGAGCAGATGCCACTGTTCATTCTGTGCTGACTGTGTTGCTGCGCAGCAGAGAGCAGCCTCAGGACTGATTCTATTCAAAGGCTTTTCCTGTACGAGTGTTAGCAGTGAAAGCAACGATGGATGCACCAATGTAAAGGGGATTGTGTGCTGAACAGGTCCAGCACCAGCTTTCAATCCTTGCTTTTCTGCTGTGGGAGCAGATGCCAAACGTTCGTGCAGTACTCACTGTGCTGCTGGGCAGCTGAGACGGCTTGAGAATTTGGATTCAAATGGACTTTTAGGTATGAAACCGAGGAGAGACTGCAATGATGGTGACCCCGTTGAAAAGCTGCTTGTGTGCTGAAGAAGCAGAGCACTAGCTTTCCCTGCTGCTCCTTCTGCCGTGTGAGCAGATAACACTGTTCATTCTGTGCTGACTCTGTTGCTGCGCAGCAGAGAGCAGCCTCTGGACTGATTCCATTCAAATGCTTTTCCTGTATGAAAGTGAGCAGTGAAAGCAACGATGAATGCACCAATGGAAAAGGGATTGTGTGCTGAACAGGTCCAGCACCAGCTTTCAATCCTGGCTCTTCTGCTGTGGGAGCAGAGGCCAAACGTTCGTGCTGTACTCACTGTGCTGCTGGGCAGCTGAGACCGCTTTTGAATTTGGATTCAAATGGACTTTTAGGTATGAACCCGAGGAGAGACTGCAATGATGGTGACCCCGTTGCAAAGCTGCTTGTGTGCTGAAGAAGCAGAGCACTAGCTTTCCCTGCTGCTCCTTCTGCCGTGTGAGCAGATGCCACTGTTCATTCTGTGCTGACTGTGTTCCTGCGCAGCAGAGAGCAGGCTCTGGACTGATTCCATTCAAATGCTTTTCCTGTATGAAAATGAGCAGTGAAAGCAACGATGGAGGCACCAATGTAAAGGGGATTGTGTGCTGAACAGGTCCAGCACCAGCTTTCAATCCTGGCTCTTCTGCTGTGGGAGCAGAGGCCAAACGTTCGTGCTGTACTAACTGTGCTGCTGGGCAGCTGAGAGACACCACCTGAGAATTTGGATTCAAATGGACTTTTAGGTATGAAGCCGAGGAGAGACTGCAATGATGGTGACCCCGTTGCAAAGCTGCTTGTGTGCTGAAGAGACACAGCACTAGCTTTCCCTGCTGCTCCTTCTGCCGTGTGAGCAGATGCCCCTGTTCATTCTGTGCTGTGTTGCTGCCAGCAGGGAGCAGGCTCTGGACTGATTCTATTCAAATGCTTTTCCTGTACGAGTGTTAGCAGTGAAAGCAACGATGGAGGCACCAATGTAAAGGGGATTGTGTGCTGAACAGGTCCAGCACCAGCTTTCAATCCTTGCTCTTCTGCTGTGGGAGCAGAGGCCAAACGTTCGTGCTGTACTCACTGTGCTGCTGGGCAGCTGAGACGGCTTGAGAATTTGGATTCAAATGGACTTTTAGGTATGAAACCGAGGAGAGACTGCAATGATGGTGACCCCGTTGCAAAGCTGCTTGTGTGCTGAAGAAGCAGAGCACTAGCTTTCCCTGCTGCTCCTTCTGCCGTGTGAGCAGATGCCACTGTTCATTCTGTGCTGACTGTGTTCCTGCGCAGCAGAGAGCAGCCTCTGGACTGATTCTATTCAAATGCTTTTCCTGTATGAAAGTGAGCAGTGAAAGCAACGATGAATGCACCAATGTAAAAGGGATTGTGTGCTGAACAGGTCCATCACCAGCTTTCAATCCTGGCTCTTCTGCTGTGGGAGCAGAGGCCAAACGTTCGTGCTGTACTAACTGTGCTGCTGGGCAGCTGAGAGACACCACCTGAGAATTTGCATTCAAATGGACTTTTAGGTATGAACCCGAGGAGAGACTGCAATGATGGTGACCCCGTTGCAAAGCTGCTTGTGTGCTGAAGAAGCAGAGCACTAGCTTTCCCTGCTGCTCCTTCTGCCGTGTGAGCAGATGCCACTGTTCATTCAGTGCTGACTGTGTTGCTGCGCAGCAGAGAGCAGGCTCTGGACTGATTCCATTCAAATGCTTTTCCTGTACGAGTGTTAGCAGTGAAAGCAACGATGGATGCACCAATGTAAAGGGGATTGTGTGCTGAACAGGTCCAGCACCAGCTTTCAATCCTGGCTCTTCTGCTGTGGGAGCAGATGCCAAACGTTCGTGCAGTACTCACTGTGCTGCTGGGCAGCTGAGACCGCTTGAGAATTTGGATTCAAATGGACTTTTAGGTATGAAACCGAGGAGAGACTGCAATGATGGTGACCCCGTTGCAAAGCTCCTTGTGTGCTGAAGAAGCAGAGCACTAGCTTTCCCTGCTGCTCCTTCTGCCGTGTGAGCAGATGCCACTGTTCATTCTGTGCTCTGCTGCTGCGCAGCAGAGAGCAGCCTCTGGACTGATTCCATTCAAATGCTTTTCCTGTATGAATGTGAGCAGTGAAAGCAACGATGGAGGCACCAATGTAAAGGTGATTGTGTGCTGAACAGGTCCAGCACCAGCTTTCAATCCTGGCTCTTCTGCTGTGGGAGCAGAGGCCAAACGTTAGTGCTGTACTAACTGTGCTGCTGGGCAGCTGAGAGACACCACCTGAGAATTTGGATTCAAATGGACTTTTAGGTATGAACCCGAGGAGAGACTGCAATGATGGTGACCCCGTTGCAAAGCTGCTTGTGTGCTGAAGAGACACAGCACTAGCTTTCCCTGCTGCTCCTTCTGCCGTGTGAGCAGATGCCCCTGTTCATTCTGTGCTGTGTTGCTGCCAGCAGGGAGCAGGCTCTGGACTGATTCTATTCAAATGCTTTTCCTGTACGAGTGTTAGTGAAAGCAACGATGGATGCACCAATGTAAAGGGGATTGTGTGCTGAACAGGTCCAGCACCAGCTTTCAATCCTGGCTCTTCTGCTGTGGGAGCAGAGGCCAAACGTTCGTGCTGTACTCACTGTGCTGCTGGGCAGCTGAGAGACACCACCCGAGAATTTGGATTCAAATGGACTTTTAGGTAGGAAACCGAGGAGAGACTGCAATGATGGTGACCCCGTTGCAAAGCTGCTTGTGTGCTGAAGAAGCAGAGCACTAGCTTTCCCTGCTGCTCCTTCTGCCGTGTGAGCAGATGCCACTGTTCATTCTGTGCTGACTGTGTTCCTGCGCAGCAGAGAGCAGGCTCTGGACGGATTCTATTCAAATGCTTTTCCTGTATGAAAGTGAGCAGTGAAAGCAACGATGAATGCACCAATGTAAAAGGGATTGTGTGCTGAACAGGTCCATCACCAGCTTTCAATCCTGGCTCTTCTGCTGTGGGAGCAGAGGCCAAACGTTCGTGCTGTACTAACTGTGCTGCTGGGCAGCTGAGAGACACCACCTGAGAATTTGGATTCAAATGGACTTTTAGGTATGAAACCGAGGAGAGACTGCAATGATGGTGACCCCGTTGCAAAGCTGCTTGTGTGCTGAAGAAGCAGAGCACTAGCTTTCCCTGCTGCTCCTTCTGCCGTGTGAGCAGATGCCACTGTTCATTCTGTGCTGACTGTGTTCCTGCGCAGGAGAGAGCAGCCTCTGGACTGATTCTATTCAAATGCTTTTCCTGTATGAAAGTGAGCAGTGAAAGCAACGATGAATGCACCAATGTAAAAGGGATTGTGTGCTGAACAGGTCCATCACCAGCTTTCAATCCTGGCTTTTCTGCTGTGGGAGCAGAGGCCAAACGTTCGTGCTGTACTCACTGTGCTGCTGGGCAGCTGAGAGACACCACCCGAGAATTTGGATTCAAATGGACTTTTAGGTAGGAAACCGAGGAGAGACTGCAATGATGGTGACCCCGTTGCAAAGCTGCTTGTGTGCTGAAGAAGCAGAGCACTAGCTTTCCCTGCTGCTCCTTCTGCCGTGTGAGCAGATGCCACTGTTCATTCTGTGCTGACTGTGTTGCTGCGCAGCAGAGAGCAGCCTCAGGACTGATTCTATTCAAATGCTTTTCCTGTACGAGTGTTAGCAGTGAAAGCAACGATGGATGCACCAATGTAAAGGGGATTGTGTGCTGAACAGGTCCAGCACCAGCTTTCAATCCTTGCTCTTCTGCTGTGGGAGCAGATGCCAAACGTTCGTGCAGTACTCACTGTGCTGCTGGGCAGCTGAGACCGCTTGAGAATTTGGATTCAAATGGACTTTTAGGTATGAAACCGAGGAGAGACTGCAATGATGGTGACCCCGTTGCAAAGCTGCTTGTGTGCAGAAGAAGCAGAGCACTAGCTTTCCCTGCTGCTCCTTCTGCCGTGTGAGCAGATAACACTGTTCATTCTGTGCTGACTGTGTTGCTGCGCAGCAGAGAGCAGGCTCTGGACTGATTCCATTCAAATGCTTTTCCTGTATGAAAGTGAGCAGTGAAAGCAACGATGGAGGCACCAATGTAAAAGGGATTGTGTGCTGAACAGGTCCAGCACCAGCTTTCAATCCTGGCTCTTCTGCTGTGGGAGCAGAGGCCAAACGTTCGTGCTGTACTCACTGTGCTGCTGGGCAGCTGAGCGACACCACCTGAGAATTTGGATTCAAATGGACTTTTAGGTAGGAAACAGGGGAGAGACTGCAATGATGGTGACCCCGTTGCAAAGCTGCTTGTGTGCTGAAGAAGCAGAGCACTAGCTTTCCCTGCTGCTCCTTCTGCCGTGTGAGCAGATAACACTGTTCATTCTGTGCAATGCTTTTCCTGTACGAAAGTGAGCAGTGAAAGCAACGATGGAGGCACCAATGTAAAAGGGATTGTGTGCTGAACAGGTCCAGCACCAGCTTTCAATCCTGTCTCTTCTGCTGTGGGAGCAGAGGCCAAACGTTCGTGCTGTACTAACTGTGCTGCTGGGCAGCTGAGCGACACCACCTGAGAATTCGGATTCAAAAGGACTTTTAGGTATGAAGCCGAGGAGAGACTGCAATGATGGTGACCCCGTTGCAAAGCTGCTTGTGTGCTGAAGAAGCAGAGCACTAGCTTTCCCTGCTGCTCCTTCTGCCGTGTGAGCAGATAACACTGTTCATTCTGTGCTGACTGTGTTCCTGCGCAGCAGAGAGCAGCCTCAGGACTGATTCTATTCAAATGCTTTTCCTGTACGAGTGTTAGCAGTGAAAGCAACGATGGATGCACCAATGTAAAGGGGATTGTGTGCTGAACAGGTCCAGCACCAGCTTTCAATCCTTGCTCTTCTGCTGTGGGAGCAGATGCCAAACGTTCGTGCAGTACTCACTGTGCTGCTGGGCAGCTGAGACCGCTTGAGAATTTGGATTCAAATGGACTTTTAGGTATGAAACCGAGGAGAGACTGCAATGATGGTGACCCCGTTGCAAAGCTGCTTGTGTGCTGAAGAAGCAGAGCACTAGCTTTCCCTGCTGCTCCTTCTGCCGTGTGAGCAGATGCCACTGTTCATTCTGTGCTGTGTTGCTGCCAGCAGGGAGCAGGCTCTGGACGGATTCTATTCAAATGCTTTTCCTGTATGAGTGTTAGCAGTGAAAGCAACGATGGATGCACCAATGTAAAGGGGATTGTGTGCTGAACAGGTCCAGCACCAGCTTTCAATCCTGGCTCTTCTGCTGTGGGAGCAGAGGCCAAACGTTCGTGCTGTACTAACTGTGCTGCTGGGCAGCTGAGCGACACCACCTGAGAATTTGGATTCAAAAGGACTTTTAGGTATGAAGCCGAGGAGAGACTGCAATGATGGTGACCCCGTTGCAAAGCTGCTTGTGTGCTGAAGAAGCAGAGCACTAGCTTTCCCTGCTGCTCCTTCTGCCGTGTGAGCAGATGCCACTGTTCATTCTGTGCTGACTGTGTTGCTGCGCAGCAGAGAGCAGGCTCTGGACTGATTCCATTCAAATGCTTTTCCTGTATGAAAGTGAGCAGTGAAAGCAACGATGAATGCACCAATGTAAAAGGGATTGTGTGCTGAACAGGTCCATCACCAGCTTTCAATCCTGGCTCTTCTGCTGTGGGAGCAGAGGCCAAACGTTCGTGCTGTACTAACTGTGCTGCTGGGCAGCTGAGAGACACCACCTGAGAATTTGGATTCAAATGGACTTTTAGGTAGGAAACCGAGGAGAGACTGCAATGATGGTGACCCCGTTGCAAAGCTGCTTGTGTGCTGAAGAAGCAGAGCACTAGCTTTCCCTGCTGCTCCTTCTGCCGTGTGAGCAGATGCCACTCTTCATTCTGTGCTGACTGTGTTGCTGCGCAGCAGAGAGCAGCCTCTGGACTGATTCCATTCAAATGCTTTTCCTGTATGAATGTGAGCAGTGAAAGCAACGATGGATGCACCAATGTAAAGGTGATTGTGTGATGAACAGGTTCAGCACCAGCTTTCAATCCTGACTCTTCTGCTGTGGGAGCAGAGGCCAAACGTTCGTGCTGTACTAACTGTGCTGCTGGGCAGCTGAGAGACAGCACCTGAGAATTTGGATTCAAATGGACTTTTAGGTAGGAAACCGAGGAGAGACTGCAATGATGGTGACCCCGTTGCAAAGCTGCTTGTGTGCTGAAGAAGCAGAGCACTAGCTTTCCCTGCTGCTCCTTCTGCCGTGTGAGCAGATGCCACTGTTCATTCTGTGCTGACTGTGTTCCTGCGCAGCAGAGAGCAGGCTCTGGACTGATTCCATTCAAATGCTTTTCCTGTATGAAAATGAGCAGTGAAAGCACGATGGAGGCACCAATGTAAAAGGGATTGTGTGCTGAACAGGTCCAGCACCAGCTTTCAATCCTGGCTCTTCTGCTGTGGGAGCAGAGGCCAAACGTTCGTGCTGTACTCACTGTGCTGCTGGGCAGCTGAGAGACACCACCTGAGAATTTGGATTCAAATGGACTTTTAGTTATGAACCCGAGGAGAGACTGCAATGATGGTGACCCCGTTGCAAAGCTGCTTGTGTGCTGAAGAGACACAGCACTAGCTTTCCCTGCTGGTCCTTCTCCCGTGTGAGCAGATGCCCCTGTTCATTCTGTGCTGTGTTGCTGCCAGCAGGGAGCAGGCTCTGGACTGATTCTATTCAAATGCTTTTCCTGTACGAGTGTTAGCAGTGAAAGCAACGATGGAGGCACCAATGTAAAGGGGATTGTGTGCTGAACAGGTCCAGCACCAGCTTTCAATCCTTGCTCTTCTGCTGTGGGAGCAGATGCCAAACGTTCGTGCAGTACTCACTGTGCTGCTGGGCAGCTGAGCCCGCTTGAGAATTTGGATTCAAATGGACTTTTAGGTATGAAACCGAGGAGAGACTGCAATGATGGTGACCCCGTTGCAAAGCTGCTTGTGTGCTGAAGAGACACAGCACTAGCTTTCCCTGCTGCTCCTTCTGCCGTGTGAGCAGAAGCCACTGTTCATTCTGTGCTGACTGTGTTGCTGCGCAGCAGAGAGCAGCCTCTGGACGGATTCCATTCAAATGCTTTTCCTGTATGAATGTGAGCAGTGAAAGCAACGATGGAGGCACCAATGTAAAGGTGATTGTGTGCTGAACAAGTCCAGCACCAGCTTTCAATCCTGGCTCTTCTGCTGTGGGAGCAGAGGCCAAACGTTCGTGCTGTACTAACTGTGCTGCTGGGCAGCTGAGAGACACCACCTGAGAATTTGGATTCAAATGGACTTTTAGGTATGAAACCGAGGAGAGACTGCAGTGATGGTGACCCCGTTGCAAAGCTTCTTGTGTGCTGAAGAGACACAGCACTAGGTTTCCCTGCTGGTCCTTCTGCCGTGTGAGCAGATGCCACTCTTCATTCTGTGCTGTGTTGCTGCCAGCAGGGAGCAGGCTCTGGACTGATTCTATTCAAATGCTTTTCCTGTACGAGTGTTAGCAGTGAAAGCAACGATGGATGCACCAATGTAAAGGGGATTGTGTGCTGAACAGGTCCAGCACCAGCTTTCAATCCTGGCTCTTCTGCTGTGGGAGCAGAGGCCAAACGTTCGTGCTGTACTAACTGTGCTGCTGGGCAGCTGAGCGACACCACCTGAGAATTTGGATTCAAAAGGACTTTTAGGTATGAAGCCGAGGAGAGACTGCAATGATGGTGACCCCGTTGCAAAGCTGCTTGTGTGCTGAAGAAGCAGAGCACTAGCTTTCCCTGCTGCTCCTTCTGCCGTGTGAGCAGATGCCACTGTTCATTCTGTGCTGACTGTGTTGCTGCGCAGCAGAGAGCAGCCTCTGGACTGATTCCATTCAAATGCTTTTCCTGTATGAATGTGAGCAGTGAAAGCAACGATGGAGGCACCAATGTAAAGGGGATTGTGTGCTGAACAGGTCCAGCACCAGCTTTCAATCCTGGCTCTTCTGCTGTGGGAGCAGAGGCCAAACGTTCGTGCTGTACTAACTGTGCTGCTGGGCATCTGAGAGACACCACCTGAGAATTTGGATTCAAATGGACTTTTAGGTATGAAGCCGAGGAGAGACTGCAATGATGGTGACCCCGTTGCAAAGCTGCTTGTGTGCTGAAGAGACACAGCACTAGCTTTCCCTGCTGGTCCTTCTGCCGTGTGAGCAGATGCCCCTGTTCATTCTGTGCTGTGTTGCTGCCACCAGGGAGCAGGCTCTGGACTGATTCTATTCAAATGCTTTTCCTGTACGAGTGTTAGTGAAAGCAACGATGGATGGACCAATGTAAAGGGGATTGTGTGCTGAACAGGTCCAGCACCAGCTTTCAATCCTGGCTCTTCTGCTGTGGGAGCAGAGGCCAAACGTTCGTGCTGTACTCACTGTGCTGCTGGGCAGCTGAGACGGCTTGAGAATTTGGATTCAAATTGACTTTTAGGTATGAAACCGAGGAGAGAATGCAATGATGGTGACCCCGTTGCAAAGCTGCTTGTGTGCTGAAGAAGCAGAGCACTAGCTTTCCCTGCTGCTCCTTCTGCCGTGTGAGCAGATGCCACTGTTCATTCTGTGCTGACTGTGTTGCTGCGCAGCAGAGAGCAGCCTCTGGACTGATTCCATTCAAATGCTTTTCCTGTATGAATGTGAGCAGTGAAAGCAACGATGGATGCACCAATGTAAAGGTGATTGTGTGCTGAACAGGTCCAGCACCAGCTTTCAATCCTGGCTCTTCTGCTGTGGGAGCAGAGGCCAAACGTTAGTGCTGTACTAACTGTGCTGCTGGGCAGCTGAGAGACACCACCTGAGAATTTGGATTCAAATGGACTTTTAGGTATGAACCCGAGGAGAGACTGCAATGATGGTGACCCCGTTGCAAAGCTGCTTGTGTGCTGAAGAGACACAGCACTAGCTTTCCCTGCTGCTCCTTCTGCCGTGTGAGCAGATGCCCCTGTTCATTCTGTGCTGTGTTGCTGCCAGCAGGGAGCAGGCTCTGGACTGATTCTATTCAAATGCTTTTCCTGTACGAGTGTTAGTGAAAGCAACGATGGATGCACCAATGTAAAGGGGATTGTGTGCTGAACAGGTCCAGCACCAGCTTTCAATCCTGGCTCTTCTGCTGTGGGAGCAGAGGCCAAACGTTCCTGCTGTACTCACTGTGCTGCTGGGCAGCTGAGACGGCTTGAGAATTTGGATTCAAATGGACTTTTAGGTATGAACCCGAGGAGAGACTGCAATGATGGTGACCCCGTTGCAAAGCTGCTTGTGTGCTGAAGAAGCAGAGCACTAGCTTTCCCTGCTGCTCCTTCTGCCGTGTGAGCAGATGCCACTGTTCATTCTGTGCTGACTGTGTTGCTGCGCAGCAGAGAGCAGCCTCAGGACTGATTCTATTCAAATGCTTTTCCTGTACGAGTGTTAGCAGTGAAAGCAACGATGGATGCACCAATGTAAAGGGATTGTGTGCTGAACAGGTCCAGCACCAGCTTTCAATCCTTGCTCTTCTGCTGTGGGAGCAGATGCCAAACGTTCGTGCAGTACTCACTGTGCTGCTGGGCAGCTGAGCCCGCTTGAGAATTTGGATTCAAATGGACTTTTAGGTATGAAACCGAGGAGAGACTGCAATGATGGTGACCCCGTTGCAAAGCTGCTTGTGTGCTGAAGAGACACAGCACTAGGTTTCCCTGCTGGTCCTTCTGCCGTGTGAGCAGATGCCACTGTTCATTCTGTGCTGTGTTGCTGCCAGCAGGGAGCAGGCTCTGGACGGATTCTATTCAAATGCTTTTCCTGTATGAGTGTTAGCAGTGAAAGCAACGATGGAGGCACCAATGTAAAGGGGATTGTGTGCTGAACAGGTCCAGCACCAGCTTTCAATCCTGGCACTTCTGCTGTGGGAGCAGAGGCCAAACGTTCGTGCTGTACTCACTGTGCTGCTGGGCAGCTGAGCGACACCACCTGAGAATTTGGATTCAAATGGACTTTTAGGTAGGAAACAGGGGAGAGACTGCAATGATGGTGACCCCGTTGCAAAGCTGCTTGTGTGCTGAAGAAGCAGAGCACTAGCTTTCCCTGCTGCTCCTTCTGCCGTGTGAGCAGATGCCACTGTTCATTCTGTGCTGACTGTGTTGCTGCGCAGCAGAGAGCAGCCTCTGGACTGATTCTATTCAAATGCTTTTCCTGTACGAGTGTTAGCAGTGAAAGCAACGATGGATGCACCAATGTAAAGGGGATTGTGTGCTGAACAGGTCCAGCACCAGCTTTCAATCCTTGCTCTTCTGCTGTGGGAGCAGATGCCAAACGTTCATGCAGTACTCACTGTGCTGCTGGGCAGCTGAGACCGCTTGAGAATTTGGATTCAAATGGACTTTTAGGTATGAAACCGAGGAGAGACTGCAATGATGGTGACCCCGTTGCAAAGCTGCTTGTGTGCTGAAGAAGCAGAGAACTAGCTTTCCCTGCTGCTCCTTCTGCCGTGTGAGCAGATAACACTGTTCATTCTGTGCTGACTGTGTTCCTGCGCAGCAGAGAGCAGGCTCTGGACTGATACCATTCAAATGCTTTTCCTGTATGAAAGTGAGCAGTGAAAGCAACGATGGAGGCACCAATGTAAAGGGGATTGTGTGCTGAACAGGTCCAGCACCAGCTTTCAATCCTGGCTCTTCTGCTGTGGGGGCAGAGGCCAAACGTTCGTGCTGTACTAACTGTGCTGCTGGGCAGCTGAGAGACACCACCTGAGAATTTGGATTCAAATGGACTTTTAGGTATGAACCCGAGGAGAGACTGCAATGATGGTGACCCCGTTGCAAAGCTGCTTGTGTGCTGAAGAAGCAGAGCACTAGCTTTCCCTGCTGCTCCTTCTGCCGTGTGAGCAGAAGCCACTGTTCATTCTGTGCTGACTGTGTTGCTGCGCAGCAGAGAGCAGCCTCTGGACTGATTCCATTCAAATGCTTTTCCTGTATGAATGTGAGCAGTGAAAGCAACGATGGAGGCACCAATGTAAAGGTGATTGTGTGCTGAACAGGTCCAGCACCAGCTTTCAATCCTGGCTCTTCTGCTGTGGGAGCAGAGGCCAAACGTTAGTGCTGTATTAACTGTGCTGCTGGGCAGCTGAGAGACACCACCTGAGAATTTGGATTCAAATGGACTTTTAGGTAGGAAACCGAGGAGAGACTGCAATGATGGTGACCCCGTTGCAAAGCTGCTTGTGAGCTGAAGAAGCAGAGCACTAGCTTTCCCTGCTGCTCCTTCTGCCGTGTGAGCAGATGCCACTGTTCATTCTGTGCTGACTGTGTTGCTGCGCAGCAGAGAGCAGCCTCAGGACTGATTCTATTCAAATGCTTTTCCTGTACGAGTGTTAGCAGTGAAAGCAACGATGGAGGCACCAATGTAAAGGGGATTGTGTGCTGAACAGGTCCAGCACCAGCTTTCAATCCTGGCTCTTCTGCTGTGGGAGCAGATGCCAAACGTTCGTGCAGTACTCACTGTGCTGCTGGGCAGCTGAGACCGCTTGAGAATTTGGATTCAAATGGACTTTTAGGTATGAAACCGAGGAGAGACTGCAATGATGGTGATCCCGTTGCAAAGCTGCTTGTGTGCAGAAGAAGCAGAGCACTAGCTTTCCCTGCTGCTCCTTCTGCCGTGTGAGCAGATAACACTGTTCATTCTGTGCTGACTGTGTTCCTGCGCAGCAGAGAGCAGCCTCTGGACTGATTCCATTCAAATGCTTTTCCTGTATGAAAGTGAGCAGTGAAAGCAACGATGAATGCACCAATGTAAAAGGGATTGTGTGCTGAACAGGTCCAGCACCAGCTTTCAATCCTGGCTCTTCTGCTGTCTGAGCAGAGGCCAAACGTTCGTGCTGCACTAACTGTGCTGCTGGGCACCTGAGAGACACCACCTGAGAATTTGGATTCAAATGGACTTTTAGGTATGAAGCCGAGGAGAGACAGCAATGATGGTGACCCCGTTGCAAAGCTGCTTGTGTGCTGAAGAAGCAGAGCACTAGCTTTCCCTGCTGCTCCTTCTGCCGTGTGAGCAGATGCCACTCTTCATTCTGTGCTGACTGTGTTGCTGCGCAGCAGAGAGCAGCCTCTGGACTGATTCCATTCAAATGCTTTTCCTGTATGAATGTGAGCAGTGAAAGCAACGATGAATGCACCAATGTAAAAGTGATTGTGTGCTGAACAGGTCCAGCACCAGCTTTCAATCCTGGCTCTTCTGCTGTGGGAGCAGAGGCCAAACGTTAGTGCTGTACTCACTGTGCTGCTGGGCAGCTGAGAGACACCACCTGAGAATTTGGATTCAAATGGACTTTTAGTTATGAACCCGAGGAGAGACTGCAATGATGGTGACCCCGTTGCAAAGCTGCTTGTGTGCTGAAGAGACACAGCACTATCTTTACCTGCTGGTCCTTCTGCCGTGTGAGCAGATGCCACTGTTCATTCTGTGCTGTGTTGCTGCCAGCAGGGAGCAGGCTCTGGACGGATTCTATTCAAATGCTTTTCCTGTATGAGTGTTAGCAGTGAAAGCAACGATGGAGGCACCAATGTAAAGGGGATTGTGTGCTGAACAGGTCCAGCACTAGCTTTCAATCCTGGCACTTCTGCTGTGGGAGCAGAGGCCAAACGTTCGTGCTGTACTCACTGTGCTGCTGGGCAGCTGAGCGACACCACCTGAGAATTTGGATTCAAATGGACTTTTAGGTAGGAAACAGGGGAGAGACTGCAATGATGGTGACCCCGTTGCAAAGCTGCTTGTGTGCTGAAGAAGCAGAGCACTAGCTTTCCCTGCTGCTCCTTCTGCCGTGTGAGCAGATGCCACTGTTCATTCTGTGCTGACTGTGTTGCTGCGCAGCAGAGAGCAGCCTCTGGACTGATTCCATTCAAATGCTTTTCCTGTATGAATGTGAGCAGTGAAAGCAACGATGGATGCACCAATGTAAAGGGGATTGTGTGCTGAACAGGTCCAGCACCAGCTTTCAATCCTGGCTCTTCTGCTGTGGGAGCAGAGGCCAAACGTTCGTGCTGTACAAACTGTGCTGCTGGGCAGCTGAGCGACACCACCTGAGAATTCGGATTCAAAAGGACTTTTAGGTATGAAGCCGAGGAGAGACTGCAATGATGGTGACCCCGTTGCAAAGCTGCTTGTGTGCTGAAGAAGCAGAGCACTAGCTTTCCCTGCTGCTCCTTCTGCCGTGTGAGCAGATGCCACTGTTCATTCTGTGCTGACTGTGTTGCTGCGCAGCAGAGAGCAGGCTCTGGACTGATTCCATTCAAATGCTTTTCCTGTATGAAAGTGAGCAGTGAAAGCAACGATGAATGCACCAATGTAAAAGGGATTGTGTGCTGAACAGGTCCATCACCAGCTTTCAATCCTGGCTCTTCTGCTGTGGGAGCAGAGGCCAAACGTTCGTGCTGTGCTAACTGTGCTGCTGGGCAGCTGAGAGACACCACCTGAGAATTTGGATTCAAATGGACTTTTAGGTATGAACCCGAGGAGAGACTGCAATGATGGTGACCCCGTTGCAAAGCTGCTTGTGTGCTGAAGAGACACAGCACTAGCTTTCCCTGCTGGTCCTTCTGCCGTGTGAGCAGATGCCCCTGTTCATTCTGTGCTGTGTTGCTGCCAGCAGGGAGCAGCCTCTGGACTGATTCTATTCAAATGCTTTTCCTGTACGAGTGTTAGCAGTGAAAGCAACGATGGAGGCACCAATGTAAAGGGGATTGTGTGCTGAACAGGTCCAGCACCAGCTTTCAATCCTTGCTCTTCTGCTGTGGGAGCAGAGGCCAAACGTTCGTGCTGTACTCACTGTGCTGCTGGGCAGCTGAGACGGCTTGAGAATTTGGATTCAAATGGACTTTTAGGTAGGAAACCGAGGAGAGACTGCAATGATGGTGACCCCGTTGCAAAGCTGCTTGTGTGCAGAAGAAGCAGAGCACTAGCTTTCCCTGCTGCTCCTTCTGCCGTGTGAGCAGATAACACTGTTCATTCTGTGCTGACTGTGTTCCTGCGCAGCAGAGAGCAGCCTCTGGACTGATTCTATTCAAATGCTTTTCCTGTATGAAAGTGAGCAGTGAAAGCAACGATGAATGCACCAATGTAAAAGGGATTGTGTGCTGAACAGGTCCAGCACCAGCTTTCAATCCTGGCTCTTCTGCTGTGGGAGCAGAGGCCAAACGTTCGTGCAGTACTCACTGTGCTGCTGGGCAGCTGAGACCGCTTGAGAATTTGGATTCAAATGGACTTTTAGGTATGAACCCGAGGAGAGACTGCAATGATGGTGACCCCGTTGAAAAGCTGCTTGTGTGCTGAAGAAGCAGAGCACTAGCTTTCCCTGCTGCTCCTTCTGCCGTTTGAGCAGATGCCACTGTTCATTCTGTGCTGACTGTGTTCCTGCGCAGCAGCGAGCAGCCTCTGGACTGATTCCATTCAAATGCTTTTCCTGTATGAAAATGAGCAGTGAAAGCAACGATGGAGGCACCAATGTAAAAGGGATTGTGTGCTGAACAGGTCCAGCACCAGCTTTCAATCCTGGCTCTTCTGCTGTGGGAGCAGAGGCCAAACGTTCGTGCTGTACTAACTGTGCTGCTGGGCAGCTGAGAGACACCACCTGAGAATTTGGATTCAAATGGACTTTTAGGTATGAACCCGAGGAGAGACTGCAATGATGGTGACCCCGTTGCAAAGCTGCTTGTGTGCTGAAGAGACACAGCACTAGCTTTCCCTGCTGCTCCTTCTGCCGTGTGAGCAGATGCCACTGTTCATTCTGTGCTGTGTTGCTGCCAGCAGGGAGCAGGCTCTGGACGGATTCTATTCAAATGCTTTTCCTGTATGAGTGTTAGCAGTGAAAGCAACGATGGATGCACCAATGTAAAGGGGATTGTGTGCTGAACAGGTCCAGCACCAGCTTTCAATCCTGGCTCTTCTGCTGTGGGAGCAGAGGCCAAACGTTCGTGCTGTACTAACTGTGCTGCTGGGCAGCTGAGCGACACCACCTGAGAATTTGGATTCAAAAGGACTTTTAGGTATGAAGCCGAGGAGAGACTGCAATGATGGTGACCCCGTTGCAAAGCTGCTTGTGTGCTGAAGAAGCAGAGCACTAGCTTTCCCTGCTGCTCCTTCTGCCGTGTGAGCAGATGCCACTGTTCATTCTGTGCTGACTGTGTTGCTGCGCAGCAGAGAGCAGGCTCTGGACTGATTCCATTCAAATGCTTTTCCTGTATGAAAGTGAGCAGTGAAAGCAACGATGAATGCACCAATGTAAAAGGGATTGTGTGCTGAACAGGTCCATCACCAGCTTTCAATCCTGGCTCTTCTGCTGTGGGAGCAGAGGCCAAACGTTCGTGCTGTACTAACTGTGCTGCTGGGCAGCTGAGAGACACCACCTGAGAATTTGGATTCAAATGGACTTTTAGGTAGGAAACCGAGGAGAGACTGCAATGATGGTGACCCCGTTGCAAAGCTGCTTGTGTGCTGAAGAGACACAGCACTAGCTTTCCCTGCTGGTCCTTCTCCCGTGTGAGCAGATGCCCCTGTTCATTCTGTGCTGTGTTGCTGCCAGCAGGGAGCAGGCTCTGGACTGATTCTATTCAAATGCTTTTCCTGTACGAGTGTTAGCAGTGAAAGCAACGATGGAGGCACCAATGTAAAGGGGATTGTGTGCTGAACAGGTCCAGCACCAGCTTTCAATCCTTGCTCTTCTGCTGTGGGAGCAGATGCCAAACGTTCGTGCAGTACTCACTGTGCTGCTGGGCAGCTGAGCCCGCTTGAGAATTTGGATTCAAATGGACTTTTAGGTATGAAACCGAGGAGAGACTGCAATGATGGTGACCCCGTTGCAAAGCTGCTTGTGTGCTGAAGAGACACAGCACTAGCTTTCCCTGCTGCTCCTTCTGCCGTGTGAGCAGAAGCCACTGTTCATTCTGTGCTGACTGTGTTGCTGCGCAGCAGAGAGCAGCCTCTGGACTGATTCCATTCAAATGCTTTTCCTGTATGAATGTGAGCAGTGAAAGCAACGATGGAGGCACCAATGTAAAGGTGATTGTGTGCTGAACAGGTCCAGCACCAGCTTTCAATCCTGGCTCTTCTGCTGTGGGAGCAGAGGCCAAACGTTCGTGCTGTACTAACTGTGCTGCTGGGCAGCTGAGAGACACCACCTGAGAATTTGGATTCAAATGGACTTTTAGGTATGAAACCGAGGAGAGACTGCAGTGATGGTGACCCCGTTGCAAAGCTTCTTGTGTGCTGAAGAGACACAGCAAGAGGTTTCCCTGCTGGTCCTTCTGCCGTGTGAGCAGATGCCCCTGTTCATTCTGTGCTGTGTTGCTGCCAGCAGGGAGCAGGCTCTGGACTGATTCTATTCAAATGCTTTTCCTGTACGAGTGTTAGTGAAAGCAACGATGGATGCACCAATGTAAAGGGGATTGTGTGCTGAACAGGTCCAGCACCAGCTTTCAATCCTGGCTCTTCTGCTGTGGGAGCAGAGGCCAAACGTTCGTGCTGTACTCACTGTGCTGCTGGGCAGCTGAGACGGCTTGAGAATTTGGATTCAAATTGACTTTTAGGTATGAAACCGAGGAGAGAATGCAATGATGGTGACCCCGTTGCAAAGCTGCTTGTGTGCTGAAGAAGCAGAGCACTAGCTTTCCCTGCTGCTCCTTCTGCCGTGTGAGCAGATGCCACTGTTCATTCTGTGCTGACTGTGTTGCTGCGCAGCAGAGAGCAGCCTCTGGACTGATTCCATTCAAATGCTTTTCCTGTATGAATGTGAGCAGTGAAAGCAACGATGGATGCACCAATGTAAAGGTGATTGTGTGCTGAACAGGTCCAGCACCAGCTTTCAATCCTGGCTCTTCTGCTGTGGGAGCAGAGGCCAAACGTTAGTGCTGTACTAACTGTGCTGCTGGGCAGCTGAGAGACACCACCTGAGAATTTGGATTCAAATGGACTTTTAGGTATGAACCCGAGGAGAGACTGCAATGATGGTGACCCCGTTGCAAAGCTGCTTGTGTGCTGAAGAGACACAGCACTAGCTTTCCCTGCTGGTCCTTCTGCCGTGTGAGCAGATGCCCCTGTTCATTCTGTGCTGTGTTGCTGCCAGCAGGGAGCAGCCTCTGGACTGATTCTATTCAAATGCTTTTCCTGTACGAGTGTTAGCAGTGAAAGCAACGATGGAGGCACCAATGTAAAGGGGATTGTGTGCTGAACAGGTCCAGCACCAGCTTTCAATCCTTGCTCTTCTGCTGTGGGAGCAAAGGCCAAACGTTCGTGCTGTACTCACTGTGCTGCTGGGCAGCTGAGACGGCTTGAGAATTTGGATTCAAATGGACTTTTAGGTAGGAAACCGAGGAGAGACTGCAATGATGGTGACCCCGTTGCAAAGCTGCTTGTGTGCAGAAGAAGCAGAGCACTAGCTTTCCCTGCTGCTCCTTCTGCCGTGTGAGCAGATAACACTGTTCATTCTGTGCTGACTGTGTTCCTGCGCAGCAGAGAGCAGCCTCTGGACTGATTCTATTCAAATGCTTTTCCTGTATGAAAGTGAGCAGTGAAAGCAACGATGAATGCACCAATGTAAAAGGGATTGTGTGCTGAACAGGTCCAGCACCAGCTTTCAATCCTTGCTCTTCTGCTGTGGGAGCAGAGGCCAAACGTTCGTGCAGTACTCACTGTGCTGCTGGGCAGCTGAGACCGCTTGAGAATTTGGATTCAAATGGACTTTTAGGTATGAACCCGAGGAGAGACTGCAATGATGGTGACCCCGTTGAAAAGCTGCTTGTGTGCTGAAGAAGCAGAGCACTAGCTTTCCCTGCTGCTCCTTCTGCCGTGTGAGCAGATGCCACTGTTCATTCTGTGCTGACTGTGTTCCTGCGCAGCAGCGAGCAGCCTCTGGACTGATTCCATTCAAATGCTTTTCCTGTATGAAAATGAGCAGTGAAAGCAACGATGGAGGCACCAATGTAAAAGGGATTGTGTGCTGAACAGGTCCAGCACCAGCTTTCAATCCTGGCTCTTCTGCTGTGGGAGCAGAGGCCAAACGTTCGTGCTGTACTAACTGTGCTGCTGGGCAGCTGAGAGACACCACCTGAGAATTTGGATTCAAATGGACTTTTAGGTATGAACCCGAGGAGAGACTGCAATGATGGTGACCCCGTTGCAAAGCTGCTTGTGTGCTGAAGAGACACAGCACTAGCTTTCCCTGCTGCTCCTTCTGCCGTGTGAGCAGATGCCACTGTTCATTCTGTGCTGTGTTGCTGCCAGCAGGGAGCAGGCTCTGGACGGATTCTATTCAAATGCTTTTCCTGTATGAGTGTTAGCAGTGAAAGCAACGATGGATGCACCAATGTAAAGGGGATTGTGTGCTGAACAGGTCCAGCACCAGCTTTCAATCCTGGCTCTTCTGCTGTGGGAGCAGAGGCCAAACGTTCGTGCTGTACTAACTGTGCTGCTGGGCAGCTGAGCGACACCACCTGAGAATTTGGATTCAAAAGGACTTTTAGGTATGAAGCCGAGGAGAGACTGCAATGATGGTGACCCCGTTGCAAAGCTGCTTGTGTGCTGAAGAAGCAGAGCACTAGCTTTCCCTGCTGCTCCTTCTGCCGTGTGAGCAGATGCCACTGTTCATTCTGTGCTGACTGTGTTGCTGCGCAGCAGAGAGCAGGCTCTGGACTGATTCCATTCAAATGCTTTTCCTGTATGAAAGTGAGCAGTGAAAGCAACGATGAATGCACCAATGTAAAAGGGATTGTGTGCTGAACAGGTCCATCACCAGCTTTCAATCCTGGCTCTTCTGCTGTGGGAGCAGAGGCCAAACGTTCGTGCTGTACTAACTGTGCTGCTGGGCAGCTGAGAGACACCACCTGAGAATTTGGATTCAAATGGACTTTTAGGTAGGAAACCGAGGAGAGACTGCAATGATGGTGACCCCGTTGCAAAGCTGCTTGTGTGCTGAAGAGACACAGCACTAGCTTTCCCTGCTGGTCCTTCTCCCGTGTGAGCAGATGCCCCTGTTCATTCTGTGCTGTGTTGCTGCCAGCAGGGAGCAGGCTCTGGACTGATTCTATTCAAATGCTTTTCCTGTACGAGTGTTAGCAGTGAAAGCAACGATGGAGGCACCAATGTAAAGGGGATTGTGTGCTGAACAGGTCCAGCACCAGCTTTCAATCCTTGCTCTTCTGCTGTGGGAGCAAAGGCCAAACGTTCGTGCTGTACTCACTGTGCTGCTGGGCAGCTGAGACGGCTTGAGAATTTGGATTCAAATGGACTTTTAGGTAGGAAACCGAGGAGAGACTGCAATGATGGTGACCCCGTTGCAAAGCTGCTTGTGTGCAGAAGAAGCAGAGCACTAGCTTTCCCTGCTGCTCCTTCTGCCGTGTGAGCAGATAACACTGTTCATTCTGTGCTGACTGTGTTCCTGCGCAGCAGAGAGCAGCCTCTGGACTGATTCTATTCAAATGCTTTTCCTGTATGAAAGTGAGCAGTGAAAGCAACGATGAATGCACCAATGTAAAAGGGATTGTGTGCTGAACAGGTCCAGCACCAGCTTTCAATCCTTGCTCTTCTGCTGTGGGAGCAGAGGCCAAACGTTCGTGCAGTACTCACTGTGCTGCTGGGCAGCTGAGACCGCTTGAGAATTTGGATTCAAATGGACTTTTAGGTATGAACCCGAGGAGAGACTGCAATGATGGTGACCCCGTTGAAAAGCTGCTTGTGTGCTGAAGAAGCAGAGCACTAGCTTTCCCTGCTGCTCCTTCTGCCGTGTGAGCAGATGCCACTGTTCATTCTGTGCTGACTGTGTTCCTGCGCAGCAGCGAGCAGCCTCTGGACTGATTCCATTCAAATGCTTTTCCTGTATGAAAATGAGCAGTGAAAGCAACGATGGAGGCACCAATGTAAAAGGGATTGTGTGCTGAACAGGTCCAGCACCAGCTTTCAATCCTGGCTCTTCTGCTGTGGGAGCAGAGGCCAAACGTTCGTGCTGTACTAACTGTGCTGCTGGGCAGCTGAGAGACACCACCTGAGAATTTGGATTCAAATGGACTTTTAGGTATGAACCCGAGGAGAGACTGCAATGATGGTGACCCCGTTGCAAAGCTGCTTGTGTGCTGAAGAGACACAGCACTAGCTTTCCCTGCTGCTCCTTCTGCCGTGTGAGCAGATGCCACTGTTCATTCTGTGCTGTGTTGCTGCCAGCAGGGAGCAGGCTCTGGACGGATTCTATTCAAATGCTTTTCCTGTATGAGTGTTAGCAGTGAAAGCAACGATGGATGCACCAATGTAAAGGGGATTGTGTGCTGAACAGGTCCAGCACCAGCTTTCAATCCTGGCTCTTCTGCTGTGGGAGCAGAGGCCAAACGTTCGTGCTGTACTAACTGTGCTGCTGGGCAGCTGAGCGACACCACCTGAGAATTTGGATTCAAAAGGACTTTTAGGTATGAAGCCGAGGAGAGACTGCAATGATGGTGACCCCGTTGCAAAGCTGCTTGTGTGCTGAAGAAGCAGAGCACTAGCTTTCCCTGCTGCTCCTTCTGCCGTGTGAGCAGATGCCACTGTTCATTCTGTGCTGACTGTGTTGCTGCGCAGCAGAGAGCAGGCTCTGGACTGATTCCATTCAAATGCTTTTCCTGTATGAAAGTGAGCAGTGAAAGCAACGATGAATGCACCAATGTAAAAGGGATTGTGTGCTGAACAGGTCCATCACCAGCTTTCAATCCTGGCTCTTCTGCTGTGGGAGCAGAGGCCAAACGTTCGTGCTGTACTAACTGTGCTGCTGGGCAGCTGAGAGACACCACCTGAGAATTTGGATTCAAATGGACTTTTAGGTAGGAAACCGAGGAGAGACTGCAATGATGGTGACCCCGTTGCAAAGCTGCTTGTGTGCTGAAGAGACACAGCACTAGCTTTCCCTGCTGGTCCTTCTCCCGTGTGAGCAGATGCCCCTGTTCATTCTGTGCTGTGTTGCTGCCAGCAGGGAGCAGGCTCTGGACTGATTCTATTCAAATGCTTTTCCTGTACGAGTGTTAGCAGTGAAAGCAACGATGGAGGCACCAATGTAAAGGGGATTGTGTGCTGAACAGGTCCAGCACCAGCTTTCAATCCTTGCTCTTCTGCTGTGGGAGCAGATGCCAAACGTTCGTGCAGTACTCACTGTGCTGCTGGGCAGCTGAGCCCGCTTGAGAATTTGGATTCAAATGGACTTTTAGGTATGAAACCGAGGAGAGACTGCAATGATGGTGACCCCGTTGCAAAGCTG
The DNA here is from genome assembly GCF_033815535.1 of Pezoporus flaviventris. Taxonomy (NCBI): domain Eukaryota; kingdom Metazoa; phylum Chordata; class Aves; order Psittaciformes; family Psittacidae; genus Pezoporus; species Pezoporus flaviventris. The sequence continues at coordinate 64,208 of NW_026893005.1, forward strand.
CTTGTGTGCTGAAGAGACACAGCACTAGCTTTCCCTGCTGCTCCTTCTGCCGTGTGAGCAGAAGCCACTGTTCATTCTGTGCTGACTGTGTTGCTGCGCAGCAGAGAGCAGCCTCTGGACTGATTCCATTCAAATGCTTTTCCTGTATGAATGTGAGCAGTGAAAGCAACGATGGAGGCACCAATGTAAAGGTGATTGTGTGCTGAACAGGTCCAGCACCAGCTTTCAATCCTGGCTCTTCTGCTGTGGGAGCAGAGGCCAAACGTTCGTGCTGTACTAACTGTGCTGCTGGGCAGCTGAGAGACACCACCTGAGAATTTGGATTCAAATGGACTTTTAGGTATGAAACCGAGGAGAGACTGCAGTGATGGTGACCCCGTTGCAAAGCTTCTTGTGTGCTGAAGAGACACAGCACTAGGTTTCCCTGCTGGTCCTTCTGCCGTGTGAGCAGATGCCACTCTTCATTCTGTGCTGTGTTGCTGCCAGCAGGGAGCAGGCTCTGGACTGATTCTATTCAAATGCTTTTCCTGTACGAGTGTTAGCAGTGAAAGCAACGATGGATGCACCAATGTAAAGGGGATTGTGTGCTGAACAGGTCCAGCACCAGCTTTCAATCCTGGCTCTTCTGCTGTGGGAGCAGAGGCCAAACGTTCGTGCTGTACTAACTGTGCTGCTGGGCAGCTGAGCGACACCACCTGAGAATTTGGATTCAAAAGGACTTTTAGGTATGAAGCCGAGGAGAGACTGCAATGATGGTGACCCCGTTGCAAAGCTGCTTGTGTGCTGAAGAAGCAGAGCACTAGCTTTCCCTGCTGCTCCTTCTGCCGTGTGAGCAGATGCCACTGTTCATTCTGTGCTGACTGTGTTGCTGCGCAGCAGAGAGCAGCCTCTGGACTGATTCCATTCAAATGCTTTTCCTGTATGAATGTGTGAAAGCTGAGTGTGTGGGCAGCTGAGACGGCTTGAGAATTTGGATTCAAATGGACTTTTAGGTATGAACCCGAGGAGAGACTGCAATGATGGTGACCCCGTTGCAAAGCTGCTTGTGTGCTGAAGAAGCAGAGCACTAGCTTTCCCTGCTGCTCCTTCTGCCGTGTGAGCAGATGCCACTGTTCATTCTGTGCTGACTGTGTTGCTGCGCAGCAGAGAGCAGCCTCAGGACTGATTCTATTCAAATGCTTTTCCTGTACGAGTGTTAGCAGTGAAAGCAACGATGGATGCACCAATGTAAAGGGATTGTGTGCTGAACAGGTCCAGCACCAGCTTTCAATCCTTGCTCTTCTGCTGTGGGAGCAGATGCCAAACGTTCGTGCAGTACTCACTGTGCTGCTGGGCAGCTGAGACCGCTTGAGAATTTGGATTCAAATGGACTTTTAGGTATGAAACCGAGGAGAGACTGCAATGATGGTGACCCCGTTGCAAAGCTGCTTGTGTGCTGAAGAGACACAGCACTAGCTTTCCCTGCTGCTCCTTCTGCCGTGTGAGCAGATGCCACTGTTCATTCTGTGCTGTGTTGCTGCCAGCAGGGAGCAGGCTCTGGACGGATTCTATTCAAATGCTTTTCCTGTATGAGTGTTAGCAGTGAAAGCAACGATGGAGGCACCAATGTAAAGGGGATTGTGTGCTGAACAGGTCCAGCACCAGCTTTCAATCCTGGCACTTCTGCTGTGGGAGCAGAGGCCAAACGTTCGTGCTGTACTCACTGTGCTGCTGAGCAGCTGAGCGACACCACCTGAGAATTTGGATTCAAATGGACTTTTAGGTAGGAAACAGGGGAGAGACTGCAATGATGGTGACCCCGTTGCAAAGCTGCTTGTGTGCTGAAGAAGCAGAGCACTAGCTTTCCCTGCTGCTCCTTCTGCCGTGTGAGCAGATGCCACTGTTCATTCTGTGCTGACTGTGTTGCTGCGCAGCAGAGAGCAGCCTCTGGACTGATTCTATTCAAATGCTTTTCCTGTACGAGTGTTAGCAGTGAAAGCAACGATGGATGCACCAATGTAAAGGGGATTGTGTGCTGAACAGGTCCATCCCCAGCTTTCAATCCTTGCTCTTCTGCTGTGGGAGCAGATGCCAAACGTTCGTGCAGTACTCACTGTGCTGCTGGGCAGCTGAGACCGCTTGAGAATTTGGATTCAAATGGACTTTTAGGTATGAAACCGAGGAGAGACTGCAATGATGGTGACCCCGTTGCAAAGCTGCTTGTGTGCTGAAGAAGCAGAGCACTAGCTTTCCCTGCTGCTCCTTCTGCCGTGTGAGCAGATAACACTGTTCATTCTGTGCTGACTGTGTTCCTGCGCAGCAGAGAGCAGGCTCTGGACTGATACCATTCAAATGCTTTTCCTGTATGAAAGTGAGCAGTGAAAGCAACGATGGAGGCACCAATGTAAAGGGGATTGTGTGCTGAACAGGTCCAGCACCAGCTTTCAATCCTGGCTCTTCTGCTGTGGGGGCAGAGGCCAAACGTTCGTGCTGTACTAACTGTGCTGCTGGGCAGCTGAGAGACACCACCTGAGAATTTGGATTCAAATGGACTTTTAGGTATGAACCCGAGGAGAGACTGCAATGATGGTGACCCCGTTGCAAAGCTGCTTGTGTGCTGAAGAAGCAGAGCACTAGCTTTCCCTGCTGCTCCTTCTGCCGTGTGAGCAGAAGCCACTGTTCATTCTGTGCTGACTGTGTTGCTGCGCAGCAGAGAGCAGCCTCTGGACTGATTCCATTCAAATGCTTTTCCTGTATGAATGTGAGCAGTGAAAGCAACGATGGAGGCACCAATGTAAAGGTGATTGTGTGCTGAACAGGTCCAGCACCAGCTTTCAATCCTGGCTCTTCTGCTGTGGGAGCAGAGGCCAAACGTTCGTGCTGTATTAACTGTGCTGCTGGGCAGCTGAGAGACACCACCTGAGAATTTGGATTCAAATGGACTTTTAGGTAGGAAACCGAGGAGAGACTGCAATGATGGTGACCCCGTTGCAAAGATGCTTGTGAGCTTAAGAAGCAGAGCACTAGCTTTCCCTGCTGCTCCTTCTGCCGTGTGAGCAGATGCCACTGTTCATTCTGTGCTGACTGTGTTGCTGCGCAGCAGAGAGCAGCCTCAGGACTGATTCTATTCAAATGCTTTTCCTGTACGAGTGTTAGCAGTGAAAGCAACGATGGAGGCACCAATGTAAAGGGGATTGTGTGCTGAACAGGTCCAGCACCAGCTTTCAATCCTTGCTCTTCTGCTGTGGGAGCAGACGCCAAACGTTCGTGCAGTACTCACTGTGCTGCTGGGCAGCTGAGACCGCTTGAGAATTTGGATTCAAATGGACTTTTAGGTATGAAACCGAGGAGAGACTGCAATGATGGTGACCCCGTTGCAAAGCTGCTTGTGTGCTGAAGAAGCAGAGCACTAGCTTTCCCTGCTGCTCCTTCTGCCGTGTGAGCAGATAACACTGTTCATTCTGTGCTGACTGTGTTCCTGCGCAGCAGAGAGCAGCCTCTGGACTTATTCCATTCAAATGCTTTTCCTGTATGAAAGTGAGCAGTGAAAGCAACGATGAATGCACCAATGTAAAAGGGATTGTGTGCTGAACAGGTCCAGCACCAGCTTTCAATCCTGGCTCTTCTGCTGTCTGAGCAGAGGCCAAACGTTCGTGCTGCACTAACTGTGCTGCTGGGCACCTGAGAGACACCACCTGAGAATTTGGATTCAAATGGACTTTTAGGTATGAAGCCGAGGAGAGACAGCAATGATGGTGACCCCGTTGCAAAGCTGCTTGTGTGCTGAAGAAGCAGAGCACTAGCTTTCCCTGCTGCTCCTTCTGCCGTGTGAGCAGATGCCACTCTTCATTCTGTGCTGACTGTGTTGCTGCGCAGCAGAGAGCAGCCTCTGGACTGATTCCATTCAAATGCTTTTCCTGTATGAATGTGAGCAGTGAAAGCAACGATGAATGCACCAATGTAAAAGTGATTGTGTGCTGAACAGGTCCAGCACCAGCTTTCAATCCTGGCTCTTCTGCTGTGGGAGCAGAGGCCAAACGTTAGTGCTGTACTAACTGTGCTGCTGGGCAGCTGAGAGACACCACCTGAGAATTTGGATTCAAATGGACTTTTAGTTATGAACCCGAGGAGAGACTGCAATGATGGTGACCCCGTTGCAAAGCTGCTTGTGTGCTGAAGAGACACAGCACTATCTTTACCTGCTGGTCCTTCTGCCGTGTGAGCAGATGCCACTGTTCATTCTGTGCTGTGTTGCTGCCAGCAGGGAGCAGGCTCTGGACGGATTCTATTCAAATGCTTTTCCTGTATGAGTGTTAGCAGTGAAAGCAACGATGGAGGCACCAATGTAAAGGGGATTGTGTGCTGAACAGGTCCAGCACTAGCTTTCAATCCTGGCACTTCTGCTGTGGGAGCAGAGGCCAAACGTTCGTGCTGTACTCACTGTGCTGCTGGGCAGCTGAGCGACACCACCTGAGAATTTGGATTCAAATGGACTTTTAGGTAGGAAACAGGGGAGAGACTGCAATGATGGTGACCCCGTTGCAAAGCTGCTTGTGTGCTGAAGAAGCAGAGCACTAGCTTTCCCTGCTGCTCCTTCTGCCGTGTGAGCAGATGCCACTGTTCATTCTGTGCAATGCTTTTCCTGTATGAAAGTGAGCAGTGCAAGCAACGATGGAGGCACCAATGTAAAAGGGATTGTGTGCTGAACAGGTCCAGCACCAGCTTTCAATCCTGGCTCTTCTGCTGTGGGAGCAGAGGCCAAACGTTCGTGCTGTACTAACTGTGCTGCTGGGCAGCTGAGAGACACCACTTGAGAATTTGGATTCAAATGGACTTTTAGGTATGAAACCCGAGGAGAGACTGCAATGATGGTGACCCCGTTGCAACGCTGCTTGTGTGCTGAAGAAGCAGAGCACTAGCTTTCCCTGCTGCTCCTTCTGCCGTGTGAGCAGATGCCACTGTTCATTCTGTGCTGACTGTGTTCCTGCGCAGCAGAGAGCAGCCTCTGGACTGATTCCATTCGAATGCTTTTCCTGTACGAAAGTGAGCAGTGAAAGCAACGATGAATGCACCAATGTAAAAGGGATTGTGTGCTGAACAGGTCCAGCACCAGCTTTCAATCCTGGCTCTTCTGCTGTGGGAGCAGAGGCCAAACGTTCGTGCTGTACTAACTGTGCTGCTGGGCAGCTGAGCGACACCACCTGAGAATTCGGATTCAAAACGACTTTTAGGTATGAACCCGAGGAGAGACTGCAATGATGGTGACCCCGTTGCAAAGCTGCTTGTGTGCTGAAGAAGCAGAGCACTAGCTTTCCCTGCTGGTCCTTCTGCCGTGTGAGCAGATGCCACTCTTCATTCTGTGCAATGCTTTTCCTGTATGAAAGTGAGCAGTGAAAGCAACGATGGAGGCACCAATGTAAAAGGGATTGTGTGCTGAACAGGTCCAGCACCAGCTTTCAATCCTGGCTCTTCTGCTGTGGGAGCAGAGGCCAAACGTTCGTGCTGTACTAACTGTGCTGCTGGGCAGCTGAGAGACACCACCTGAGAATTTGGATTCAAATGGACTTTTAGGTATGAACCCGAGGAGAGACTGCAATGATGGTGACCCCGTTGCAAAGCTGCTTGTGTGCTGAAGAGACACAGCACTAGCTTTCCCTGCTGCTCCTTCTGCCGTGTGAGCAGATGCCCCTGTTCATTCTGTGCTGTGTTGCTGCCAGCAGGGAGCAGGCTCTGGACTGATTCTATTCAAATGCTTTTCCTGTACGAGTGTTAGCAGTGAAAGCAACGATGGATGCACCAATGTAAAGGGGATTGTGTGCTGAACAGATCCAGCACCAGCTTTCAATCCTTGCTCTTCTGCTGTGGGAGCCGAGGCCAAACGTTCGTGCTGTACTCACTGTGCTGCTGGGCAGCTGAGACGGCTTGAGAATTTGGATTCAAATGGACTTTTAGGTATGAAACCGAGGAGAGACTGCAATGATGGTGACCCCGTTGCAAAGCTGCTTGTGTGCTGAAGAAGCAGAGCACTAGCTTTCCCTGCTGCTCCTTCTGCCGTGTGAGCAGATGCCACTGTTCATTCTGTGCTGACTGTGTTCCTGCGCAGCAGAGAGCAGCCTCAGGACTGATTCTATTCAAATGCTTTTCCTGTATGAAAGTGAGCAGTGAAAGCAACGATGAATGCACCAATGTAAAAGGGATTGTGTGCTGAACAGGTCCATCACCAGCTTTCAATCCTGGCTTTTCTGCTGTGGGAGCAGAGGCCAAATGTTCGTGCTGTACTAACTGTGCTGCTGGGCAGCTGAGAGACACCACCTGAGAATTTGGATTCAAATGGACTTTTAGGTAGGAAACCGAGGAGAGACTGCAATGATGGTGACCCCGTTGCAAAGCTGCTTGTGGGCTGAAGAAGCAGAGCACTAGCTTTCCCTGCTGCTCTTCTGCCGTGTGAGCAGATGCCACTGTTCATTCTGTGCTGTGTTGCTGCCAGCAGGGAGCAGGCTCTGGACGGATTCTATTCAAATGCTTTTCCTGTATGAGTGTTAGCAGTGAAAGCAACGATGGAGGCACCAATGTAAAGGGGATTGTGTGCTGAACAGGTCCAGCACCAGCTTTCAATCCTGGCTCTTCTGCTGTGGGAGCAGAGGCCAAACGTTCGTGCTGTACTAACTGTGCTGCTGGGCAGCTGAGAGACGCCACCTGAGAATTTGGATTCAAATGGACTTTTAGGTAGGAAACCGAGGAGAGACTGCAATGATGGTGACCCCGTTGCAAAGCTGCTTGTGTGCTGAAGAAGCAGAGCACTAGCTTTCCCTGCTGCTCCTTCTGCCGTGTGAGCAGATGCCACTGTTCATTCTGTGCTGACTGTGTTGCTGCGCAGCAGAGAGCAGCCTCAGGACTGATTCCATTCAAATGCTTTTCCTGTACGAGTGTAAGCAGTGAAAGCAACGATGGATGCACCAATGTAAAGGGGATTGTGTGCTGAACAGGTCCAGCACCAGCTTTCAATCCTGGCTCTTCTGCTGTGGGAGCAGAGGCCAAACGTTCGTGCTGTACTAACTGTGCTGCTGGGCAGCTGAGAGACACCACCTGAGAATTTGGATTCAAATGGACTTTTAGGTATGAAGCCGAGGAGAGACTGCAATGATGGTGACCCCGTTGCAAAGCTGCTTGTGTGCTGAAGAAGCAGAGCACTAGCTTTCCCTGCTGCTCCTTCTGCCGTGTGAGCAGATGCCACTCTTCATTCTGTGCTGACTGTGTTGCTGCGCAGCAGAGAGCAGCCTCTGGACTGATTCCATTCAAATGCTTTTCCTGTATGAATGTGAGCAGTGAAAGCAACAATGGAGGCACCAATGTAAAGGTGATTTTGTGCTGAACAGGTCCAGCACCAGCTTTCAATCCTGGCTCTTCTGCTGTGGGAGCAGAGGCCAAACGTTCGTGCTGTACTAACTGTGCTGCTGGGCAGCTGAGAGACACCACCTGAGAATTTGGATTCAAATGGACTTTTAGTTATGAACCCGAGGAGAGACTGCAATGATGGTGACCCCGTTGCAAAGCTGCTTGTGTGCTGAAGAAGCAGAGCACTAGCTTTCCCTGCTGCTCCTTCTGCCGTGTGAGCAGATGCCACTGTTCATTCTGTGCTGACTGTGTTGCTGCGCAGCGGAGAGCAGCCTCAGGACTGATTCTATTCAAATGCTTTTCCTGTACGAGTGTTAGCAGTGAAAGCAACGATGGATGCACCAATGTAAAGGGGATTGTGTGCTGAACAGGTCCAGCACCAGCTTTCAATCCTTGCTCTTCTGCTGTGGGAGCAGATGCCAAACGTTCGTGCAGTACTCACTGTGCTGCTGGGCAGCTGAGACCGCTTGAGAATTTGGATTCAAATGGACTTTTAGGTATGAAACCGAGGAGAGACTGCAATGATGGTGACCCCGTTGCAAAGCTGCTTGTGTGCAGAAGAAGCAGAGCACTAGCTTTCCCTGCTGCTCCTTCTGCCGTGTGAGCAGATAACACTGTTCATTCTGTGCTGACTGTGTTCCTGCGCAGCAGAGAGCAGCCTCAGGACTGATTCCATTCAAATGCTTTTCCTGTATGAAAGTGAGCAGTGAAAGCAACGATGGAGGCACCAATGTAAAAGGGATTGTGTGCTGAACAGGTCCAGCAAGAGCTTTCATTCCTGGCTCTTCTGCTGTGGGAGCAGAGGCCAAACGTTCGTGCTGTACTAACTGTGCTGCTGGGCAGCTGAGAGACACCACCTGAGAATTTGGATTCAAATGGACTTTTAGGTAGGAAACCGAGGAGAGACTGCAATGATGGTGACCCCGTTGCAAAGCTGCTTGTGTGCTGAAGAAGCAGAGCACTAGCTTTCCCTGCTGCTCCTTCTGCCGTGTGAGCAGATGCCACTGTTCATTCTGTGCTGACTGTGTTGCTGCGCAGCAGAGAGCAGCCTCTGGACTGATTCCATTCAAATGCTTTTCCTGTATGAATGTGAGCAGTGAAAGCAACGATGAATGCACCAATGTAAAAGGGATTGTGTGCTGAACAGGTCCAGCACCAGCTTTCAATCCTGTCTCTTCTGCTGTGGGAGCAGAGGCCAAACGTTCGTGCTGTACTAACTGTGCTGCTGGGCAGCTGAGAGACACCACCTGAGAATTTGGATTCAAATGGACTTTTAGGTAGGAAACCGAGGAGAGACTGCAATGATGGTGACCCCGTTGCAAAGCTGCTTGTGGGCTGAAGAAGCAGAGCACTAGCTTTCCCTGCTGCTCTTCTGCCGTGTGAGCAGATGCCACTGTTCATTCTGTGCTGTGTTGCTGCCAGCAGGGAGCAGGCTCTGGACGGATTCTATTCAAATGCTTTTCCTGTATGAGTGTTAGCAGTGAAAGCAACGATGGAGGCACCAATGTAAAGGGGATTGTGTGCTGAACAGGTCCAGCACCAGCTTTCAATCCTGGCTCTTCTGCTGTGGGAGCAGAGGCCAAACGTTCGTGCTGTACTCACTGTGCTGCTGGGCAGCTGAGCGACACCACCTGAGAATTTGTATTCAAATGGACTTTTAGGTAGGAAACAGGGGAGAGACTGCAATGATGGTGACCCCGTTGCAAAGCTGCTTGTGTGCTGAAGAAGCAGAGCACTAGCTTTCCCTGCTGCTCCTTCTGCCGTGTGAGCAGATGCCACTGTTCATTCTGTGCAATGCTTTTCCTGTATGAAAGTGAGCAGTGAAAGCAACGATGGAGGCACCAATGTAAAAGGGATTGTGTGCTGAACAGGTCCAGCACCAGCTTTCAATCCTGGCTCTTCTGCTGTGGGAGCAGAGGCCAAACGTTCGTGCTGTACTAACTGTGCTGCTGGGCAGCTGAGAGACACCACTTGAGAATTTGGATTCAAATGGACTTTTAGGTATGAAACCCGAGGAGAGACTGCAATGATGGTGACCCCGTTGCAACGCTGCTTGTGTGCTGAAGAAGCAGAGCACTAGCTTTCCCTGCTGCTCCTTCTGCCGTGTGAGCAGATGCCACTGTTCATTCTGTGCTGACTGTGTTCCTGCGCAGCAGAGAGCAGCCTCTGGACTGATTCCATTCGAATGCTTTTCCTGTACGAAAGTGAGCAGTGAAAGCAACGATGAATGCACCAATGTAAAAGGGATTGTGTGCTGAACAGGTCCAGCACCAGCTTTCAATCCTGGCTCTTCTGCTGTGGGAGCAGAGGCCAAACGTTCGTGCTGTACCAACTGTGCTGCTGGGCAGCTGAGCGACACCACCTGAGAATTCGGATTCAAAAGGACTTTTAGGTATGAACCCGAGGAGAGACTGCAATGATGGTGACCCCGTTGCAAAGCTGCTTGTGTGCTGAAGAATCAGAGCACTAGCTTTCCCTGCTGGTCCTTCTGCCGTGTGAGCAGATGCCACTCTTCATTCTGTGCAATGCTTTTCCTGTATGAAAGTGAGCAGTGAAAGCAACGATGGAGGCACCAATGTAAAAGGGATTGTGTGCTGAACAGGTCCAGCACCAGCTTTCAATCCTGGCTCTTCTGCTGTGGGAGCAGAGGCCAAACGTTCGTGCTGTACTAACTGTGCTGCTGGGCAGCTGAGAGACACCACCTGAGAATTTGGATTCAAATGGACTTTTAGGTATGAACCCGAGGAGAGACTGCAATGATGGTGAACCCGTTGCAAAGCTGCTTGTGTGCTGAAGAGACACAGCACTAGCTTTCCCTGCTGGTCCTTCTGCCGTGTGAGCAGATGCCCCTGTTCATTCTGTGCTGTGTTGCTGCCAGCAGGGAGCAGGCTCTGGACTGATTCTATTCAAATGCTTTTCCTGTACGAGTGTTAGCAGTGAAAGCAACGATGGATGCACCAATGTAAAGGGGATTGTGTGCTGAACAGGTCCAGCACCAGCTTTCAATCCTGGCTCTTCTGCTGTGGGAGCAGAGGCCAAACGTTCGTGCTGTACTAACTGTGCTGCTGGGCAGCTGAGAGACGCCACCTGAGAATTTGGATTCAAATGGACTTTTAGGTAGGAAACCGAGGAGAGACTGCAATGATGGTGACCCCGTTGCAAAGCTGCTTGTGTGCTGAAGAAGCAGAGCACTAGCTTTCCCTGCTGCTCCTTCTGCCGTGTGAGCAGATGCCACTGTTCATTCTGTGCTGACTGTGTTGCTGCGCAGCAGAGAGCAGCCTCAGGACTGATTCCATTCAAATGCTTTTCCTGTACGAGTGTAAGCAGTGAAAGCAACGATGGATGCACCAATGTAAAGGGGATTGTGTGCTGAACAGGTCCAGCACCAGCTTTCAATCCTGGCTCTTCTGCTGTGGGAGCAGAGGCCAAACGTTCGTGCTGTACTAACTGTGCTGCTGGGCAGCTGAGAGACACCACCTGAGAATTTGGATTCAAATGGACTTTTAGGTATGAAGCCGAGGAGAGACTGCAATGATGGTGACCCCGTTGCAAAGCTGCTTGTGTGCTGAAGAAGCAGAGCACTAGCTTTCCCTGCTGCTCCTTCTGCCGTGTGAGCAGATGCCACTCTTCATTCTGTGCTGACTGTGTTGCTGCGCAGCAGAGAGCAGCCTCTGGACTGATTCCATTCAAATGCTTTTCCTGTATGAATGTGAGCAGTGAAAGCAACGATGGAGGCACCAATGTAAAGGTGATTGTGTGCTGAACAGGTCCAGCACCAGCTTTCAATCCTGGCTCTTCTGCTGTGGGAGCAGAGGCCAAACGTTCGTGCTGTACTAACTGTGCTGCTGGGCAGCTGAGAGACACCACCTGAGAATTTGGATTCAAATGGACTTTTAGTTATGAACCCGAGGAGAGACTGCAATGATGGTGACCCCGTTGCAAAGCCTTTGTGTGCTGAAGAGACACAGCACTAGCTTTCCCTGCTGCTCCTTCTGCCGTGTGAGCAGATGCCCGTGTTCATTCTGCGCTGAGTTGCTGCCAGCAGGGAGCAGGCTCTGGACTGATTCTATTCAAATGCTTTTCCTGTACGAGTGTTAGCAGTGAAAGCAACGATGGATGCACCAATGTAAAGGGGATTGTGTGCTGAACAGGTCCAGCACCAGCTTTCAATCCTGGCTCTTCTGCCTTGGGAGCAGAGGCCAAACGTTCGTGCTGAACTCACTGTGCTGCTGGGCAGCTGAGACCGCTTGAGAATTTGGATTCAAATGGACTTTTAGGTATGAACCCGAGGAGAGACTGCAATGATGGTGACCCCGTTGCAAAGCTGCTTGTGTGCTGAAGAAGCAGAGCACTAGCTTTCCCTGCTGCTCCTTCTGCCGTGTGAGCAGATGCCACTGTTCATTCTGTGCTGACTGTGTTGCTGCGCAGCAGAGAGCAGCCTCAGGACTGATTCTATTCAAATGCTTTTCCTGTACGAGTGTTAGCAGTGAAAGCAACGATGGATGCACCAATGTAAAGGGGATTGTGTGCTGAACAGGTCCAGCACCAGCTTTCAATCCTTGCTCTTCTGCTGTGGGAGCAGATGCCAAACGTTCGTGCAGTACTCACTGTGCTGCTGGGCAGCTGAGACCGCTTGAGAATTTGGATTCAAATGGACTTTTAGGTATGAAACCGAGGAGAGACTGCAATGATGGTGACCCCGTTGCAAAGCTGCTTGTGTGCAGAAGAAGCAGAGCACTAGCTTTCCCTGCTGCTCCTTCTGCCGTGTGAGCAGATAACACTGTTCATTCTGTGCTGACTGTGTTCCTGCGCAGCAGAGAGCAGCCTCAGGACTGATTCCATTCAAATGCTTTTCCTGTATGAAAGTGAGCAGTGAAAGCAACGATGGAGGCACCAATGTAAAAGGGATTGTGTGCTGAACAGGTCCAGCAAGAGCTTTCATTCCTGGCTCTTCTGCTGTGGGAGCAGAGGCCAAACGTTCGTGCTGTACTAACTGTGCTGCTGGGCAGCTGAGAGACGCCACCTGAGAATTTGGATTCAAATGGACTTTTAGGTAGGAAACCGAGGAGAGACTGCAATGATGGTGACCCCGTTGCAAAGCTGCTTGTGTGCTGAAGAAGCAGAGCACTAGCTTTCCCTGCTGCTCCTTCTGCCGTGTGAGCAGATGCCACTGTTCATTCTGTGCTGACTGTGTTGCTGCGCAGCAGAGAGCAGCCTCAGGACTGATTCCATTCAAATGCTTTTCCTGTACGAGTGTAAGCAGTGAAAGCAACGATGGATGCACCAATGTAAAGGGGATTGTGTGCTGAACAGGTCCAGCACCAGCTTTCAATCCTGGCTCTTCTGCTGTGGGAGCAGAGGCCAAACGTTCGTGCTGTACTAACTGTGCTGCTGGGCAGCTGAGAGACACCACCTGAGAATTTGGATTCAAATGGACTTTTAGGTATGAAGCCGAGGAGAGACTGCAATGATGGTGACCCCGTTGCAAAGCTGCTTGTGTGCTGAAGAAGCAGAGCACTAGCTTTCCCTGCTGCTCCTTCTGCCGTGTGAGCAGATGCCACTCTTCATTCTGTGCTGACTGTGTTGCTGCGCAGCAGAGAGCAGCCTCTGGACTGATTCCATTCAAATGCTTTTCCTGTATGAATGTGAGCAGTGAAAGCAACGATGGAGGCACCAATGTAAAGGTGATTGTGTGCTGAACAGGTCCAGCACCAGCTTTCAATCCTGGCTCTTCTGCTGTGGGAGCAGAGGCCAAACGTTCGTGCTGTACTAACTGTGCTGCTGGGCAGCTGAGAGACACCACCTGAGAATTTGGATTCAAATGGACTTTTAGTTATGAACCCGAGGAGAGACTGCAATGATGGTGACCCCGTTGCAAAGCCTTTGTGTGCTGAAGAGACACAGCACTAGCTTTCCCTGCTGCTCCTTCTGCCGTGTGAGCAGATGCCCGTGTTCATTCTGCGCTGAGTTGCTGCCAGCAGGGAGCAGGCTCTGGACTGATTCTATTCAAATGCTTTTCCTGTACGAGTGTTAGCAGTGAAAGCAACGATGGATGCACCAATGTAAAGGGGATTGTGTGCTGAACAGGTCCAGCACCAGCTTTCAATCCTGGCTCTTCTGCCTTGGGAGCAGAGGCCAAACGTTCGTGCTGAACTCACTGTGCTGCTGGGCAGCTGAGACCGCTTGAGAATTTGGATTCAAATGGACTTTTAGGTATGAACCCGAGGAGAGACTGCAATGATGGTGACCCCGTTGCAAAGCTGCTTGTGTGCTGAAGAAGCAGAGCACTAGCTTTCCCTGCTGCTCCTTCTGCCGTGTGAGCAGATGCCACTGTTCATTCTGTGCTGACTGTGTTGCTGCGCAGCAGAGAGCAGCCTCAGGACTGATTCTATTCAAATGCTTTTCCTGTACGAGTGTTAGCAGTGAAAGCAACGATGGATGCACCAATGTAAAGGGGATTGTGTGCTGAACAGGTCCAGCACCAGCTTTCAATCCTTGCTCTTCTGCTGTGGGAGCAGATGCCAAACGTTCGTGCAGTACTCACTGTGCTGCTGGGCAGCTGAGACCGCTTGAGAATTTGGATTCAAATGGACTTTTAGGTATGAAACCGAGGAGAGACTGCAATGATGGTGACCCCGTTGCAAAGCTGCTTGTGTGCAGAAGAAGCAGAGCACTAGCTTTCCCTGCTGCTCCTTCTGCCGTGTGAGCAGATAACACTGTTCATTCTGTGCTGACTGTGTTCCTGCGCAGCAGAGAGCAGCCTCAGGACTGATTCCATTCAAATGCTTTTCCTGTATGAAAGTGAGCAGTGAAAGCAACGATGGAGGCACCAATGTAAAAGGGATTGTGTGCTGAACAGGTCCAGCAAGAGCTTTCATTCCTGGCTCTTCTGCTGTGGGAGCAGAGGCCAAACGTTCGTGCTGTACTAACTGTGCTGCTGGGCAGCTGAGAGACACCACCTGAGAATTTGGATTCAAATGGACTTTTAGGTAGGAAACCGAGGAGAGACTGCAATGATGGTGACCCCGTTGCAAAGCTGCTTGTGTGCTGAAGAAGCAGAGCACTAGCTTTCCCTGCTGCTCCTTCTGCCGTGTGAGCAGATGCCACTGTTCATTCTGTGCTGACTGTGTTGCTGCGCAGCAGAGAGCAGCCTCTGGACTGATTCCATTCAAATGCTTTTCCTGTATGAAAGTGAGCAGTGAAAGCAACGATGAATGCACCAATGTAAAAGGGATTGTGTGCTGAACAGGTCCAGCACCAGCTTTCAATCCTGTCTCTTCTGCTGTGGGAGCAGAGGCCAAACGTTCGTGCTGTACTCACTGTGCTGCTGGGCAGCTGAGCGACACCACCTGAGAATTTGGATTCAAATGGACTTTTAGGTAGGAAACAGGGGAGAGACTGCAATGATGGTGACCCCGTTGCAAAGCTGCTTGTGTGCTGAAGAAGCAGAGCACTAGCTTTCCCTGCTGCTCCTTCTGCCGTGTGAGCAGATGCCACTGTTCATTCTGTGCAATGCTTTTCCTGTATGAAAGTGAGCAGTGAAAGCAACGATGGAGGCACCAATGTAAAAGGGATTGTGTGCTGAACAGGTCCAGCACCAGCTTTCAATCCTGGCTCTTCTGCTGTGGGAGCAGAGGCCAAACGTTCGTGCTGTACTAACTGTGCTGCTGGGCAGCTGAGAGACACCACTTGAGAATTTGGATTCAAATGGACTTTTAGGTATGAAACCGAGGAGAGACTGCAATGATGGTGACCCCGTTGCAACGCTGCTTGTGTGCTGAAGAAGCAGAGCACTAGCTTTCCCTGCTGCTCCTTCTGCCGTGTGAGCAGATGCCACTGTTCATTCTGTGCTGACTGTGTTCCTGCGCAGCAGAGAGCAGCCTCTGGACTGATTCCATTCGAATGCTTTTCCTGTACGAAAGTGAGCAGTGAAAGCAACGATGAATGCACCAATGTAAAAGGGATTGTGTGCTGAACAGGTCCAGCACCAGCTTTCAATCCTGGCTCTTCTGCTGTGGGAGCAGAGGCCAAACGTTCGTGCTGTACTAACTGTGCTGCTGGGCAGCTGAGCGACACCACCTGAGAATTCGGATTCAAAAGGACTTTTAGGTATGAACCCGAGGAGAGACTGCAATGATGGTGACCCCGTTGCAAAGCTGCTTGTGTGCTGAAGAAGCAGAGCACTAGCTTTCCCTGCTGGTCCTTCTGCCGTGTGAGCAGATGCCACTCTTCATTCTGTGCAATGCTTTTCCTGTATGAAAGTGAGCAGTGAAAGCAACGATGGAGGCACCAATGTAAAAGGGATTGTGTGCTGAACAGGTCCAGCACCAGCTTTCAATCCTGGCTCTTCTGCTGTGGGAGCAGAGGCCAAACGTTAGTGCTGTACTAACTGTGCTGCTGGGCAGCTGAGAGACACCACCTGAGAATTTGGATTCAAATGGACTTTTAGGTATGAACCCGAGGAGAGACTGCAATGATGGTGACCCCGTTGCAAAGCTGCTTGTGTGCTGAAGAGACACAGCACTAGCTTTCCCTGCTGGTCCTTCTGCCGTGTGAGCAGATGCCCCTGTTCATTCTGTGCTGTGTTGCTGCCAGCAGGGAGCAGGCTCTGGACTGATTCTATTCAAATGCTTTTCCTGTACGAGTGTTAGCAGTGAAAGCAACGATGGATGCACCAATGTAAAGGGGATTGTGTGCTGAACAGGTCCAGCACCAGCTTTCAATCCTTGCTCTTCTGCTGTGGGAGCAGAGGCCAAACGTTCGTGCTGTACTCACTGTGCTGCTGGGCAGCTGAGACGGCTTGAGAATTTGGATTCAAATGGACTTTTAGGTATGAAACCGAGGAGAGACTGCAATGATGGTGACCCCGTTGCAAAGCTGCTTGTGAGCTGAAGAAGCAGAGCACTAGCTTTCCCTGCTGCTCCTTCTGCCGTGTGAGCAGATGCCACTGTTCATTCTGTGCTGACTGTGTTGCTGCGCAGCAGAGAGCAGCCTCAGGACTGATTCTATTCAAATGCTTTTCCTGTATGAAAGTGAGCAGTGAAAGCAACGATGAATGCACCAATGTAAAAGGGATTGTGTGCTGAACAGGTCCATCACCAGCTTTCAATCCTGGCTTTTCTGCTGTGGGAGCAGAGGCCAAACGTTCGTGCTGTACTAACTGTGCTGCTGGGCAGCTGAGAGACACCACCTGAGAATTTGGATTCAAATGGACTTTTAGGTAGGAAACCGAGGAGAGACTGCAATGATGGTGACCCCGTTGCAAAGCTGCTTGTGAGCTGAAGAAGCAGAGCACTAGCTTTCCCTGCTGCTCCTTCTGCCGTGTGAGCAGATGCCACTCTTCATTCTGTGCTGACTGTGTTGCTGCGCAGCAGAGAGCAGCCTCAGGACTGATTCTATTCAAATGCTTTTCCTGTACGAGTGTTAGCAGTGAAAGCAACGATGGAGGCACCAATGTAAAGGGGATTGTGTGCTGAACAGGTCCAGCACCAGCTTTCAATCCTTGCTCTTCTGCTGTGGGAGCAGATGCTAAACGTTCGTGCAGTACTCACTGTGCTGCTGGGCAGCTGAGACCGCTTGAGAATTTGGATTCAAATGGACTTTTAGGTATGAACCCGAGGAGAGACTGCAATGATGGTGACCCCGTTGCAAAGCTGCTTGTGTGCAGAAGAAGCAGAGCACTAGCTTTCCCTGCTGCTCCTTCTGCCGTGTGAGCAGATAACACTGTTCATTCTGTGCTGACTGTGTTCCTGCGCAGCAGAGAGCAGGCTCTGGACTGATTCCATTCAAATGCTTTTCCTGTATGAAAGTGAGCAGTGAAAGCAACGATGAATGCACCAATGTAAAAGGGATTGTGTGCTGAACAGGTCCAGCACCAGCTTTCAATCCTGGCTCTTCTGCTGTCTGAGCAGAGGCCAAACGTTTCTGCTGTACTAACTGTGCTGCTGGGCAGCTGAGAGACACCACCTGAGAATTTGGATTCAAATGGACTTTTAGGTATGAAGCCGAGGAGAGACTGCAATGATGGTGACCCCGTTGCAAAGCTGCTTGTGTGCTGAAGAAGCAGAGCACTAGCTTTCCCTGCTGCTCCTTCTGCCGTGTGAGCAGATGCCACTGTTCATTCTGTGCTGACTGTGTTGCTGCGCAGCAGAGAGCAGGCTCTGGACTGATTCCATTCAAATGCTTTTCCTGTATGAATGTGAGCAGTGAAAGCAACGATGGAGGCACCAATGTAAAGGTGATTGTGTGCTGAACAGGTCCAGCACCAGCTTTCAATCCTGGCTCTTCTGCTGTGGGAGCAGAGGCCAAACGTTCGTGCTGTACTAACTGTGCTGCTGGGCAGCTGAGAGACACCACCTGAGAATTTGGATTCAAATGGACTTTTAGTTATGAACCCGAGGAGAGACTGCAATGATGGTGACCCCGTTGCAAAGCTGCTTGTGTGCTGAAGAGACACAGCACTATCTTTACCTGCTGGTCTTTCTGCCGTGTGAGCAGATGCCACTGTTCATTCTGTGCTGTGTTGCTGCCAGCAGGGAGCAGGCTCTGGACGGATTCTATTCAAATGCTTTTCCTGTATGAGTGTTAGCAGTGAAAGCAACGATGGAGGCACCAATGTAAAGGGGATTGTGTGCTGAACAGGTCCAGCACCAGCTTTCAATCCTGGCACTTCTGCTGTGGGAGCAGAGGCCAAACGTTCGTGCTGTACTCACTGTGCTGCTGGGCAGCTGAGCGACACCACCTGAGAATTTGGATTCAAATGGACTTTTAGGTAGGAAACCGAGGAGAGACTGCAATGATGGTGACCCCGTTGCAAAGCTGCTTGTGTGCTGAAGAAGCAGAGCACTAGCTTTCCCTGATGGTCCTTCTGCCGTGTGAGCAGATGCCACTGTTCATTCTGTGCTGACTGTGTTGCTGCGCAGCAGAGAGCAGCCTCAGGACTGATTCTATTCAAATGCTTTTCCTGTACGAGTGTTAGCAGTGAAAGCAACGATGGATGCACCAATGTAAAGGGGATTGTGTGCTGAACAGGTCCAGCACCAGCTTTCAATCCTGGCTCTTCTGCTGTGGGAGCAGAGGCCAAACGTTCGTGCTGTACTAACTGTGCTGCTCGGCAGCTGAGAGACACCACCTGAGAATTTGGATTCAAATGGACTTTTAGGTAGGAAACCGAGGAGAGACTGCAATGATGGTGACCCCGTTGCAAAGCTGCTTGTGTGCTGAAGAAGCAGAGCACTAGCTTTCCCTGCTGCTCCTTCTGCCGTGTGAGCAGATGCCACTGTTCATTCTGTGCTGACTTTGTTGCTGCGCAGCAGAGAGCAGCCTCAGGACTGATTCTATTCAAATGCTTTTCCTGTACGAGTGTTAGCAGTGAAAGCAGCGATGGATGCACCAATGTAAAGGGGATTGTGTGCTGAACAGGTCCAGCACCAGCTTTCAATCCTTGCTCTTCTGCTGTGGGAGCAGATGCCAAACGTTCGTGCAGTACTCACTGTGCTGCTGGGCAGCTGAGACCGCTGGAGAATTTGGATTCAAATGGACTTTTAGGTAGGAAACCGAGGAGAGACTGCAATGATGGTGACCCCGTTGAAAAGCTGCTTGTGTGCTGAAGAAGCAGAGCACTAGCTTTCCCTGCTGCTCCTTCTGCCGTGTGAGCAGATGCCACTGTTCATTCTGTGCTGACTGTGTTCCTGCGCAGCAGAGAGCAGGCTCTGGACTGATTCCATTCAAATGCTTTTCCTGTATGAAAATGAGCAGTGAAAGCAACGATGGAGGCACCAATGTAAAAGGGATTGTGTGCTGAACAGGTCCAGCACCAGCTTTCAATCCTGGCTCTTCTGCTGTGGGAGCAGAGGCCAAACGTTCGTGCTGTACTAACTGTGCTGCTGGGCAGCTGAGAGACACCACCTGAGAATTTGGATTCAAATGGACTTTTAGGTATGAACCCGAGGAGAGACTGCAATGATGGTGACCCCGTTGCAAAGCTGCTTGTGTGCTGAAGAAGCAGAGCACTAGCTTTCCCTGCTGCTCCTTCTGCCGTGTGAGCAGATGCCACTGTTCATTCTGTGCTGACTGTGTTCCTGCGCAGCAGAGAGCAGCCTCTGGACTGATTCCATTCAAATGCTTTTCCTGTATGAATGTGAGCAGTGAAAGCAACGATGGAGGCACCAATGTAAAGGTGATTGTGTGCTGAACAGGTCCAGCACCAGCTTTCAATCCTGGCTCTTCTGCTGTGGGAGCAGAGGCCAAACGTTCGTGCTGTACTAACTGTGCTGCTGGGCAGCTGAGAGACACCACCTGAGAATTTGGATTCAAATGGACTTTTAGTTATGAACCCGAGGAGAGACTGCAATGATGGTGACCCCGTTGCAAAGCTGCTTGTGTGCTGAAGAGACACAGCACTATCTTTACCTGCTGGTCTTTCTGCCGTGTGAGCAGATGCCACTGTTCATTCTGTGCTGTGTTGCTGCCAGCAGGGAGCAGGCTCTGGACGGATTCTATTCAAATGCTTTTCCTGTATGAGTGTTAGCAGTGAAAGCAACGATGGAGGCACCAATGTAAAGGGGATTGTGTGCTGAACAGGTCCAGCACCAGCTTTCAATCCTGGCTCTTCTGCTGTGGGAGCAGAGGCCAAACGTTCGTGCTGTACTCACTGTGCTGCTGGGCAGCTGAGCGACACCACCTGAGAATTTGGATTCAAATGGACTTTTAGGTAGGAAACCGAGGAGAGACTGCAATGATGGTGACCCCGTTGAAAAGCTGCTTGTGTGCTGAAGAAGCAGAGCACTAGCTTTCCCTGCTGCTCCTTCTGCCGTGTGAGCAGATGCCACTGTTCATTCTGTGCTGACTGTGTTGCTGCGCAGCAGAGAGCAGCCTCAGGACTGATTCTATTCAAATGCTTTTCCTGTACGAGTGTTAGCAGTGAAAGCAACGATGGATGCACCAATGTAAAGGGGATTGTGTGCTGAACAGGTCCAGCACCAGCTTTCAATCCTGGCTCTTCTGCTGTGGGAGCAGAGGGCAAACGTTCGTGCTGTACTAACTGTGCTGCTCGGCAGCTGAGAGACACCACCTGAGAATTTGGATTCAAATGGACTTTTAGGTATGAACCCGAGGAGAGACTGCAGTGATGGTGACCCCGTTGCAAAGCTTCTTGTGTGCTGAAGAGACACAGCACTAGGTTTCCCTGCTGGTCCTTCTGCCGTGTGAGCAGATGCCACTCTTCATTCTGTGCTGTGTTGCTGCCAGCAGGGAGCAGGCTCTGGACTGATTCTATTCAAATGCTTTTCCTGTACGAGTGTTAGCAGTGAAAGCAACGATGGATGCACCAATGTAAAGGGGATTGTGTGCTGAACAGGTCCAGCACCAGCTTTCAATCCTGGCTCTTCTGCTGTGGGAGCAGAGGCCAAACGTTCGTGCTGTACTAACTGTGCTGCTGGGCAGCTGAGCGACACCACCTGAGAATTCGGATTCAAAAGGACTTTTAGGTATGAAGCCGAGGAGAGACTGCAATGATGGTGACCCCGTTGCAAAGCTGCTTGTGTGCTGAAGAAGCAGAGCACTAGCTTTCCCTGCTGCTCCTTCTGCCGTGTGAGCAGATGCCACTGTTCATTCTGTGCTGACTGTGTTGCTGCGCAGCAGAGAGCAGGCTCTGGACTGATTCCATTCAAATGCTTTTCCTGTATGAAAGTGAGCAGTGAAAGCAACGATGAATGCACCAATGTAAAAGGGATTGTGTGCTGAACAGGTCCATCACCAGCTTTCAATCCTGGCTCTTCTGCTGTGGGAGCAGAGGCCAAACGTTCGTGCTGTACTAACTGTGCTGCTGGGCAGCTGAGAGACACCACCTGAGAATTTGGATTCAAATGGACTTTTAGGTAGGAAACCGAGGAGAGACTGCAATGATGGTGACCCCGTTGCAAAGCTGCTTGTGTGCTGAAGAAGCAGAGCACTAGCTTTCCCTGCTGCTCCTTCTGCCGTGTGAGCAGATGCCACTGTTCATTCTGTGCTGACTTTGTTGCTGCGCAGCAGAGAGCAGCCTCAGGACTGATTCTATTCAAATGCTTTTCCTGTACGAGTGTTAGCAGTGAAAGCAGCGATGGATGCACCAATGTAAAGGGGATTGTGTGCTGAACAGGTCCAGCACCAGCTTTCAATCCTTGCTCTTCTGCTGTGGGAGCAGATGCCAAACGTTCGTGCAGTACTCACTGTGCTGCTGGGCAGCTGAGACCGCTTGAGAATTTGGATTCAAATGGACTTTTAGGTATGAACCCGAGGAGAGACTGCAATGATGGTGACCCCGTTGAAAAGCTGCTTGTGTGCTGAAGAAGCAGAGCACTAGCTTTCCCTGCTGCTCCTTCTGCCGTGTGAGCAGATGCCACTGTTCATTCTGTGCTGACTGTGTTCCTGCGCAGCAGAGAGCAGGCTCTGGACTGATTCCATTCAAATGCTTTTCCTGTATGAAAATGAGCAGTGAAAGCAACGATGGAGGCACCAATGTAAAAGGGATTGTGTGCTGAACAGGTCCAGCACCAGCTTTCAATCCTGGCTCTTCTGCTGTGGGAGCAGAGGCCAAACGTTCGTGCTGTACTAACTGTGCTGCTGGGCAGCTGAGAGACACCACCTGAGAATTTGGATTCAAATGGACTTTTAGGTATGAACCCGAGGAGAGACTGCAATGATGGTGACCCCGTTGCAAAGCTGCTTGTGTGCTGAAGAAGCAGAGCACTAGCTTTCCCTGCTGCTCCTTCTGCCGTGTGAGCAGATGCCACTGTTCATTCTGTGCTGACTGTGTTCCTGCGCAGCAGAGAGCAGCCTCTGGACTGATTCCATTCAAATGCTTTTCCTGTATGAATGTGAGCAGTGAAAGCAACGATGGAGGCACCAATGTAAAGGTGATTGTTTGCTGAACATGTCCAGCACCAGCTTTCAATCCTGGCTCTTCTGCTGTGGGAGCAGAGGCCAAACGTTCGTGCTGTACTAACTGTGCTGCTGGGCAGCTGAGAGACACCACCTGAGAATTTGGATTCAAATGGACTTTTAGGTATGAACCCGAGGAGAGACTGCAGTGATGGTGACCCCGTTGCAAAGCTGCTTGTGTGCTGAAGAGACACAGCACTAGCTTTCCCTGCTGGTCCTTCTGCCGTGTGAGCAGATGCCACTCTTCATTCTGTGCTGTGTTGCTGCCAGCAGGGAGCAGGCTCTGGACTGATTCTATTCAAATGCTTTTCCTGTACGAGTGTTAGCAGTGAAAGCAACGATGGATGCACCAATGTAAAGGGGATTGTGTGCTGAACAGGTCCAGCACCAGCTTTCAATCCTTGCTCTTCTGCTGTGGGAGCAGATGCCAAACGTTCGTGCAGTACTCACTGTGCTGCTGGGCAGCTGAGACCGCTTGAGAATTTGGATTCAAATGGACTTTTAGGTATGAAACCGAGGAGAGACTGCAATGATGGTGACCCCGTTGCAAAGCTGCTTGTGTGCAGAAGAAGCAGAGCACTAGCTTTCCCTGCTGCTCCTTCTGCCGTGTGAGCAGATAACACTGTTCATTCTGTGCTGACTGTGTTCCTGCGCAGCAGAGAGCAGCCTCAGGACTGATTCCATTCAAATGCTTTTCCTGTATGAAAGTGAGCAGTGAAAGCAACGATGGAGGCACCAATGTAAAAGGGATTGTGTGCTGAACAGGTCCAGCAAGAGCTTTCATTCCTGGCTCTTCTGCTGTGGGAGCAGAGGCCAAACGTTCGTGCTGTACTAACTGTGCTGCTGGGCAGCTGAGAGACACCACCTGAGAATTTGGATTCAAATGGACTTTTAGGTAGGAAACCGAGGAGAGACTGCAATGATGGTGACCCCGTTGCAAAGCTGCTTGTGTGCTGAAGAAGCAGAGCACTAGCTTTCCCTGCTGCTCCTTCTGCCGTGTGAGCAGATGCCACTGTTCATTCTGTGCTGACTGTGTTGCTGCGCAGCAGAGAGCAGCCTCTGGACTGATTCCATTCAAATGCTTTTCCTGTATGAAAGTGAGCAGTGAAAGCAACGATGAATGCACCAATGTAAAAGGGATTGTGTGCTGAACAGGTCCAGCACCAGCTTTCAATCCTGTCTCTTCTGCTGTGGGAGCAGAGGCCAAACGTTCGTGCTGTACTCACTGTGCTGCTGGGCAGCTGAGCGACACCACCTGAGAATTTGGATTCAAATGGACTTTTAGGTAGGAAACAGGGGAGAGACTGCAATGATGGTGACCCCGTTGCAAAGCTGCTTGTGTGCTGAAGAAGCAGAGCACTAGCTTTCCCTGCTGCTCCTTCTGCCGTGTGAGCAGATGCCACTGTTCATTCTGTGCAATGCTTTTCCTGTATGAAAGTGAGCAGTGAAAGCAACGATGGAGGCACCAATGTAAAAGGGATTGTGTGCTGAACAGGTCCAGCACCAGCTTTCAATCCTGGCTCTTCTGCTGTGGGAGCAGAGGCCAAACGTTCGTGCTGTACTAACTGTGCTGCTGGGCAGCTGAGAGACACCACTTGAGAATTTGGATTCAAATGGACTTTTAGGTATGAAACCGAGGAGAGACTGCAATGATGGTGACCCCGTTGCAACGCTGCTTGTGTGCTGAAGAAGCAGAGCACTAGCTTTCCCTGCTGCTCCTTCTGCCGTGTGAGCAGATGCCACTGTTCATTCTGTGCTGACTGTGTTCCTGCGCAGCAGAGAGCAGCCTCTGGACTGATTCCATTCGAATGCTTTTCCTGTACGAAAGTGAGCAGTGAAAGCAACGATGAATGCACCAATGTAAAAGGGATTGTGTGCTGAACAGGTCCAGCACCAGCTTTCAATCCTGGCTCTTCTGCTGTGGGAGCAGAGGCCAAACGTTCGTGCTGTACTAACTGTGCTGCTGGGCAGCTGAGCGACACCACCTGAGAATTCGGATTCAAAAGGACTTTTAGGTATGAACCCGAGGAGAGACTGCAATGATGGTGACCCCGTTGCAAAGCTGCTTGTGTGCTGAAGAAGCAGAGCACTAGCTTTCCCTGCTGGTCCTTCTGCCGTGTGAGCAGATGCCACTCTTCATTCTGTGCAATGCTTTTCCTGTATGAAAGTGAGCAGTGAAAGCAACGATGGATGCACCAATGTAAAGGGGATTGTGTGCTGAACAGGTCCAGCACCAGCTTTCAATCCTTGCTCTTCTGCTGTGGGAGCAGATGCCAAACGTTCGTGCAGTACTCACTGTGCTGCTGGGCAGCTGAGACCGCTGGAGAATTTGGATTCAAATGGACTTTTAGGTAGGAAACCGAGGAGAGACTGCAATGATGGTGACCCCGTTGAAAAGCTGCTTGTGTGCTGAAGAAGCAGAGCACTAGCTTTCCCTGCTGCTCCTTCTGCCGTGTGAGCAGATGCCACTGTTCATTCTGTGCTGACTGTGTTCCTGCGCAGCAGAGAGCAGGCTCTGGACTGATTCCATTCAAATGCTTTTCCTGTATGAAAATGAGCAGTGAAAGCAACGATGGAGGCACCAATGTAAAAGGGATTGTGTGCTGAACAGGTCCAGCACCAGCTTTCAATCCTGGCTCTTCTGCTGTGGGAGCAGAGGCCAAACGTTCGTGCTGTACTAACTGTGCTGCTGGGCAGCTGAGAGACACCACCTGAGAATTTGGATTCAAATGGACTTTTAGGTATGAACCCGAGGAGAGACTGCAATGATGGTGACCCCGTTGCAAAGCTGCTTGTGTGCTGAAGAAGCAGAGCACTAGCTTTCCCTGCTGCTCCTTCTGCCGTGTGAGCAGATGCCACTGTTCATTCTGTGCTGACTGTGTTCCTGCGCAGCAGAGAGCAGCCTCTGGACTGATTCCATTCAAATGCTTTTCCTGTATGAATGTGAGCAGTGAAAGCAACGATGGAGGCACCAATGTAAAGGTGATTGTGTGCTGAACAGGTCCAGCACCAGCTTTCAATCCTGGCTCTTCTGCTGTGGGAGCAGAGGCCAAACGTTCGTGCTGTACTAACTGTGCTGCTGGGCAGCTGAGAGACACCACCTGAGAATTTGGATTCAAATGGACTTTTAGTTATGAACCCGAGGAGAGACTGCAATGATGGTGACCCCGTTGCAAAGCTGCTTGTGTGCTGAAGAGACACAGCACTATCTTTACCTGCTGGTCTTTCTGCCGTGTGAGCAGATGCCACTGTTCATTCTGTGCTGTGTTGCTGCCAGCAGGGAGCAGGCTCTGGACGGATTCTATTCAAATGCTTTTCCTGTATGAGTGTTAGCAGTGAAAGCAACGATGGAGGCACCAATGTAAAGGGGATTGTGTGCTGAACAGGTCCAGCACCAGCTTTCAATCCTGGCTCTTCTGCTGTGGGAGCAGAGGCCAAACGTTCGTGCTGTACTCACTGTGCTGCTGGGCAGCTGAGCGACACCACCTGAGAATTTGGATTCAAATGGACTTTTAGGTAGGAAACCGAGGAGAGACTGCAATGATGGTGACCCCGTTGCAAAGCTGCTTGTGTGCTGAAGAAGCAGAGCACTAGCTTTCCCTGCTGCTCCTTCTGCCGTGTGAGCAGATGCCACTGTTCATTCTGTGCTGACTGTGTTGCTGCGCAGCAGAGAGCAGCCTCAGGACTGATTCTATTCAAATGCTTTTCCTGTACGAGTGTTAGCAGTGAAAGCAACGATGGATGCACCAATGTAAAGGGGATTGTGTGCTGAACAGGTCCAGCACCAGCTTTCAATCCTGGCTCTTCTGCTGTGGGAGCAGAGGGCAAACGTTCGTGCTGTACTAACTGTGCTGCTCGGCAGCTGAGAGACACCACCTGAGAATTTGGATTCAAATGGACTTTTAGGTATGAACCCGAGGAGAGACTGCAGTGATGGTGACCCCGTTGCAAAGCTTCTTGTGTGCTGAAGAGACACAGCACTAGGTTTCCCTGCTGGTCCTTCTGCCGTGTGAGCAGATGCCACTCTTCATTCTGTGCTGTGTTGCTGCCAGCAGGGAGCAGGCTCTGGACTGATTCTATTCAAATGCTTTTCCTGTACGAGTGTTAGCAGTGAAAGCAACGATGGATGCACCAATGTAAAGGGGATTGTGTGCTGAACAGGTCCAGCACCAGCTTTCAATCCTGGCTCTTCTGCTGTGGGAGCAGAGGCCAAACGTTCGTGCTGTACTAACTGTGCTGCTGGGCAGCTGAGCGACACCACCTGAGAATTCGGATTCAAAAGGACTTTTAGGTATGAAGCCGAGGAGAGACTGCAATGATGGTGACCCCGTTGCAAAGCTGCTTGTGTGCTGAAGAAGCAGAGCACTAGCTTTCCCTGCTGCTCCTTCTGCCGTGTGAGCAGATGCCACTGTTCATTCTGTGCTGACTGTGTTGCTGCGCAGCAGAGAGCAGGCTCTGGACTGATTCCATTCAAATGCTTTTCCTGTATGAAAGTGAGCAGTGAAAGCAACGATGAATGCACCAATGTAAAAGGGATTGTGTGCTGAACAGGTCCATCACCAGCTTTCAATCCTGGCTCTTCTGCTGTGGGAGCAGAGGCCAAACGTTCGTGCTGTACTAACTGTGCTGCTGGGCAGCTGAGAGACACCACCTGAGAATTTGGATTCAAATGGACTTTTAGGTAGGAAACCGAGGAGAGACTGCAATGATGGTGACCCCGTTGCAAAGCTGCTTGTGTGCTGAAGAAGCAGAGCACTAGCTTTCCCTGCTGCTCCTTCTGCCGTGTGAGCAGATGCCACTGTTCATTCTGTGCTGACTTTGTTGCTGCGCAGCAGAGAGCAGCCTCAGGACTGATTCTATTCAAATGCTTTTCCTGTACGAGTGTTAGCAGTGAAAGCAGCGATGGATGCACCAATGTAAAGGGGATTGTGTGCTGAACAGGTCCAGCACCAGCTTTCAATCCTTGCTCTTCTGCTGTGGGAGCAGATGCCAAACGTTCGTGCAGTACTCACTGTGCTGCTGGGCAGCTGAGACCGCTTGAGAATTTGGATTCAAATGGACTTTTAGGTATGAACCCGAGGAGAGACTGCAATGATGGTGACCCCGTTGAAAAGCTGCTTGTGTGCTGAAGAAGCAGAGCACTAGCTTTCCCTGCTGCTCCTTCTGCCGTGTGAGCAGATGCCACTGTTCATTCTGTGCTGACTGTGTTCCTGCGCAGCAGAGAGCAGGCTCTGGACTGATTCCATTCAAATGCTTTTCCTGTATGAAAATGAGCAGTGAAAGCAACGATGGAGGCACCAATGTAAAAGGGATTGTGTGCTGAACAGGTCCAGCACCAGCTTTCAATCCTGGCTCTTCTGCTGTGGGAGCAGAGGCCAAACGTTCGTGCTGTACTAACTGTGCTGCTGGGCAGCTGAGAGACACCACCTGAGAATTTGGATTCAAATGGACTTTTAGGTATGAACCCGAGGAGAGACTGCAATGATGGTGACCCCGTTGCAAAGCTGCTTGTGTGCTGAAGAAGCAGAGCACTAGCTTTCCCTGCTGCTCCTTCTGCCGTGTGAGCAGATGCCACTGTTCATTCTGTGCTGACTGTGTTCCTGCGCAGCAGAGAGCAGCCTCTGGACTGATTCCATTCAAATGCTTTTCCTGTATGAATGTGAGCAGTGAAAGCAACGATGGAGGCACCAATGTAAAGGTGATTGTTTGCTGAACATGTCCAGCACCAGCTTTCAATCCTGGCTCTTCTGCTGTGGGAGCAGAGGCCAAACGTTCGTGCTGTACTAACTGTGCTGCTGGGCAGCTGAGAGACACCACCTGAGAATTTGGATTCAAATGGACTTTTAGGTATGAACCCGAGGAGAGACTGCAGTGATGGTGACCCCGTTGCAAAGCTGCTTGTGTGCTGAAGAGACACAGCACTAGCTTTCCCTGCTGGTCCTTCTGCCGTGTGAGCAGATGCCCCTGTTCATTCTGTGCTGTGTTGCTGCCAGCAGGGAGCAGGCTCTGGACTGATTCTATTCAAATGCTTTTCCTGTACGAGTGTTAGCAGTGAAAGCAACGATGGAGGCACCAATGTAAAGGGGATTGTGTGCTGAACAGGTCCAGCACCAGCTTTCAATCCTTGCTCTTCTGCTGTGGGAGCAGAGGCCAAACGTTCGTGCTGTACTCACTGTGCTGCTGGGCAGCTGAGACGGCTTGAGAATTTGGATTCAAATGGACTTTTAGGTAGGAAACCGAGGAGAGACTGCAATGATGGTGACCCCGTTGCAAAGCTGCTTGTGTGCTGAAGAAGCAGAGCACTAGCTTTCCCTGCTGCTCCTTCTGCCGTGTGAGCAGATGCCACTGTTCATTCTGTGCTGACTGTGTTCCTGCGCAGCAGAGAGCAGCCTCTGGACTGATTCTATTCAAATGCTTTTCCTGTATGAAAGTGAGCAGTGAAAGCAACGATGAATGCACCAATGTAAAAGGGATTGTGTGCTGAACAGGTCCATCACCAGCTTTCAATCCTGGCTCTTCTGCTGTGGGAGCAGAGGCCAAACGTTCGTGCTGTACTAACTGTGCTGCTGGGCAGCTGAGAGACACCACCTGAGAATTTTGATTCAAATGGACTTTTAGGTAGGAAACCGAGGAGAGACTGCAATGATGGTGACCCCGTTGCAAAGCTGCTTGTGTGCTGAAGAAGCAGAGCACTAGCTTTCCCTGCTGCTCCTTCTGCCGTGTGAGCAGATGCCACTGTTCATTCAGTGCTGACTGTGTTGCTGCGCAGCAGAGAGCAGGCTCTGGACTGATTCCATTCAAATGCTTTTCCTGTACGAGTGTTAGCAGTGAAAGCAACGATGGATGCACCAATGTAAAGGGGATTGTGTGCTGAACAGGTCCAGCACCAGCTTTCAATCCTGGCTCTTCTGCTGTGGGAGCAGATGCCAAACGTTCGTGCAGTACTCACTGTGCTGCTGGGCAGCTGAGAGACACCACCTGAGAATTTGGATTCAAATGGACTTTTAGGTATGAAACCGAGGAGAGACTGCAATGATGGTGACCCCGTTGCAAAGCTCCTTGTGTGCTGAAGAAGCAGAGCACTAGCTTTCCCTGCTGCTCCTTCTGCCGTGTGAGCAGATGCCACTGTTCATTCTGTGCTGACTGTGTTGCTGGGCAGCAGAGAGCAGCCTCTGGACTGATTCCATTCAAATGCTTTTCCTGTATGAATGTGAGCAGTGAAAGCAACGATGGATGCACCAATGTAAAGGGGATTGTGTGCTGAACAGGTCCAGCACCAGCTTTCAATCCTGGCTCTTCTGCTGTGGGAGCAGAGGCCAAACGTTCGTGCTGTACTAACTGTGCTGCTGGGCAGCTGAGCGACACCACCTGAGAATTCGGATTCAAAAGGACTTTTAGGTATGAAGCCGAGGAGAGACTGCAATGATGGTGACCCCGTTGCAAAGCTGCTTGTGTGCTGAAGAAGCAGAGCACTAGCTTTCCCTGCTGCTCCTTCTGCCGTGTGAGCAGATGCCACTGTTCATTCTGTGCTGACTGTGTTGCTGCGCAGCAGAGAGCAGCCTCAGGACTGATTCTATTCAAATGCTTTTCCTGTACGAGTGTTAGCAGTGAAAGCAACGATGGAGGCACCAATGTAAAGGGGATTGTGTGCTGAACAGGTCCAGCACCAGCTTTCAATCCTTGCTCTTCTGCTGTGGGAGCAGAGGCCAAACGTTCGTGCAGTACTCACTGTGCTGCTGGGCAGCTGAGACCGCTTGAGAATTTGGATTCAAATGGACTTTTAGGTATGAACCCGAGGAGAGACTGCAATATGGTGAACCCGTTGCAAAGCTGCTTGTGTGCTGAAGAAGCAGAGCACTAGCTTTCCCTGCTGCTCCTTCTGCCGTGTGAGCAGATGCCACTCTTCATTCTGTGATGACTGTGTTCCTGCGCAGCAGAGAGCAGGCTCTGGACTGATTCCATTCAAATGCTTTTCCTGTATGAATGTGAGCAGTGAAAGCAACGATGGAGGCACCAATGTAAAGGTGATTGTTTGCTGAACAGGTCCAGCACCAGCTTTCAATCCTGGCTCTTCTGCTGTGGGAGCAGAGGCCAAACGTTCGTGCTGTACTAACTGTGCTGCTGGGCAGCTGAGAGACACCACCTGAGAATTTGGATTCAAATGGACTTTTAGGTATGAACCCGAGGAGAGACTGCAATGATGGTGACCCCGTTGCAAAGCTGCTTGTGTGCTGAAGAAGCAGAGCACTAGCTTTCCCTGCTGCTCCTTCTGCCGTGTGAGCAGATGCCACTGTTCATTCTGTGCTGACTGTGTTGCTGCGCAGCAGAGAGCAGCCTCTGGACTGATTCCATTCAAATGCTTTTCCTGTATGAATGTGAGCAGTGAAAGCAACGATGGAGGCACCAATGTAAAGGTGATTGTTTGCTGAACAGGTCCAGCACCAGCTTTCAATCCTGGCTCTTCTGCTGTGGGAGCAGAGGCCAAACGTTCGTGCTGTACTAACTGTGCTGCTGGGCAGCTGAGAGACACCACCTGAGAATTTGGATTCAAATGGACTTTTAGGTATGAACCCGAGGAGAGACTGCAATGATGGTGACCCCGTTGCAAAGCTGCTTGTGTGCTGAAGAGACACAGCACTAGCTTTCCCTGCTGGTCCTTCTGCCGTGTGAGCAGATGCCCCTGTTCATTCTGTGCTGTGTTGCTGCCAGCAGGGAGCAGGCTCTGGACTGATTCTATTCAAATGCTTTTCCTGTACGAGTTTTAGCAGTGAAAGCAACGATGGAGGCACCAATGTAAAGGGGATTGTGTGCTGAACAGGTCCAGCACCAGCTTTCAATCCTTGCTCTTCTGCTGTGGGAGCAGAGGCCAAACGTTCGTGCTGTACTCACTGTGCTGCTGGGCAGCTGAGACGGCTTGAGAATTTGGATTCAAATGGACTTTTAGGGAGGAAACCGAGGAGAGACTGCAATGATGGTGACCCCGTTGCAAAGCTGCTTGTGTGCTGAAGAAGCAGAGCACTAGCTTTCCCTGCTGCTCCTTCTGCCGTGTGAGCAGATGCCACTGTTCATTCTGTGCTGACTGTGTTCCTGCGCAGCAGAGAGCAGCCTCTGGACTGATTCTATTCAAATGCTTTTCCTGTATGAAAGTGAGCAGTGAAAGCAACGATGAATGCACCAATGTAAAAGGGATTGTGTGCTGAACAGGTCCATCACCAGCTTTCAATCCTGGCTCTTCTGCTGTGGGAACAGAGGCCAAACGTTCGTGCTGTACTAACTGTGCTGCTGGGCAGCTGAGAGACACCACCTGAGAATTTGGATTCAAATGGACTTTTAGGTATGAACCCGAGGAGAGACTGCAATGATGGTGACCCCGTTGCAAAGCTGCTTGTGTGCTGAAGAAGCAGAGCACTAGCTTTCCCTGCTGCTCCTTCTGCCGTGTGAGCAGATGCCACTGTTCATTCAGTGCTGACTGTGTTGCTGCGCAGCAGAGAGCAGGCTCTGGACTGATTCCATTCAAATGCTTTTCCTGTACGAGTGTTAGCAGTGAAAGCAACGATGGATGCACCAATGTAAAGGGGATTGTGTGCTGAACAGGTCCAGCACCAGCTTTCAATCCTGGCTCTTCTGCTGTGGGAGCAGAGGCCAAACGTTCGTGCTGTACTAACTGTGCTGCTTGGCAGCTGAGCGACACCAACTGAGAATTCGGATTCAAAAGGACTTTTAGGTATGAAGCCGAGGAGAGACTGCAATGATGGTGACCCCGTTGCAAAGCTGCTTGTGTGCTGAAGAAGCAGAGCACTAGCTTTCCCTGCTGCTCCTTCTGCCGTGTGAGCAGATGCCACTGTTCATTCTGTGGTGACTGTGTTGCTGCGCAGCAGAGAGCAGGCTCTGGACAGATTCCATTCAAATGCTTTTCCTGTATGAAAGTGAGCAGTGAAAGCAACGATGAATGCACCAATGTAAAAGGGATTGTGTGCTGAACAGGTCCATCACCAGCTTTCAATCCTGGCTCTTCTGCTGTGGGAGCAGAGGCCAAACGTTCGTGCTGTACTAACTGTGCTGCTGGGCAGCTGAGAGACACCACCTGAGAATTTGGATTCAAATGGACTTTTAGGTATGAACCCGAGGAGAGACTGCAATGATGGTGACCCCGTTGCAAAGCTGCTTGTGTGCTGAAGAGACACAGCACTAGCTTTCCCTGCTGGTCCTTCTGCCGTGTGAGCAGATGCCCCTGATCATTCTGTGCTGTGTTGCTGCCAGCAGGGAGCAGCCTCTGGACTGATTCTATTCAAATGCTTTTCCTGTACGAGTGTTAGCAGTGAAAGCAACGATGGAGGCACCAATGTAAAGGGGATTGTGTGCTGAACAGGTCCAGCACCAGCTTTCAATCCTTGCTCTTCTGCTGTGGGAGCAGAGGCCAAACGTTCGTGCAGTACTCACTGTGCTGCTGGGCAGCTGAGACGGCTTGAGAATTTGGATTCAAATGGACTTTTAGGTAGGAAACCGAGGAGAGACTGCAATGATGGTGACCCCGTTGCAAAGCTGCTTGTGTGCTGAAGAAGCAGAGCACTAGCTTTCCCTGCTGCTCCTTCTGCCGTGTAAGCAGATGCCACTGTTCATTCTGTGCTGACTGTGTTGCTGCGCAGCAGAGAGCAGCCTCAGGACTGATTCTATTCAAATGCTTTTCCTGTACGAGTGTTAGCAGTGAAAGCAACGATGGATGCACCAATGTAAAGGGGATTGTGTGCTGAACAGGTCCAGCACCAGCTTTCAATCCTTGCTCTTCTGCTGTGGGAGCAGATGCCAAACGTTCGTGCAGTACTCACTGTGCTGCTGGGCAGCTGAGACCGCTTGAGAATTTGGATTCAAATGGACTTTTAGGTATGAAACCGAGGAGAGACTGCAATGATGGTGACCCCGTTGCAAAGCTGCTTGTGTGCAGAAGAAGCAGAGCACTAGCTTTCCCTGCTGCTCCTTCTGCCGTGTGAGCAGATAACACTGTTCATTCTGTGCTGACTGTGTTCCTGCGCAGCAGAGAGCAGGCTCTAGACTGATTCCATTCAAATGCTTTTCCTGTATGAAAGTGAGCAGTGAAAGCAACGATGGAGGCACCAATGTAAAAGGGATTGTGTGCTGAACAGGTCCAGCACCAGCTTTCAATCCTGGCTCTTCTGCTGTGGGAGCAGAGGCCAAACGTTCGTGCTGTACTAACTGTGCTGCTGGGCAGCTGAGAGACACCACCTGAGAATTTGGATTCAAATGGACTTTTAGGTAGGAAACCGAGGAGAGACTGCAATGATGTTGACCCCGTTGCAAAGCTGCTTGTGTACTGAAGAAGCAGAGCACTAGCTTTCCCTGCTGCTCCTTCTGCCGTGTGAGCAGATGCCACTCTTCATTCTGTGCTGACTGTGTTGCTGCGCAGCAGAGAGCAGCCTCTGGACTGATTCCATTCAAATGCTTTTCCTGTATGAAAGTGCGCAGTGAAAGCAACGATGAATGCACCAATGTAAAAGGGATTGTGTGCTGAACAGGTCCAGCACCAGCTTTCAATCCTGGCTCTTCTGCTGTGGGAGCAGAGGCCAAAGATTCGTGCTGTACTAACTGTGCTGCTGGGCAGCTGAGAGACACCACCTGAGAATTTGGATTCAAATGGACTTTTAGGTATGAACCCGAGGAGAGACTGCAATGATGGTGACCCCGTTGCAAAGCTGCTTGTGTGCTGAAGAAGCAGAGCACTAGCTTTCCCTGCTGCTCCTTCTGCCGTGTGAGCAGATGCCACTCTTCATTCTGTGCTGACTGTGTTGCTGCGCAGCAGAGAGCAGCCTCAGGACTGATTCTATTCAAATGCTTTTCCTGTACGAGTGTTAGCAGTGAAAGCAACGATGGATGCACCAATGTAAAGGGGATTGTGTGCTGAACAGGTCCAGCACCAGCTTTCAATCCTGGGCTCTTCTGCTGTGGGAGCAGAGGCCAAACGTTCGTGCTGTACTAACTGTGCTGCTGGGCAGCTGAGAGACACCACCTGAGAATTTGGATTCAAATGGACTTTTAGGTATGAAGCCGAGGAGAGACTGCAATGATGGTGACCCCGTTGCAAAGCTGCTTGTGTGCTGAAGAAGCAGAGCACTAGCTTTCCTGCTGCTCCTTCTGCCGTGTGAGCAGATGCCACTGTTCATTCTGTGCTGACTGTGTTCCTGCGCAGCAGAGAGCAGCCTCTGGACTGATTCCATTCGAATGCTTTTCCTGTACGAAAGTGAGCAGTGAAAGCAACGATGAATGCACCAATGTAAAAGGGATTGTGTGCTGAACAGGTCCATCACCAGCTTTCAATCCTGGCTCTTCTGCTGTGGGAGCAGAGGGCAAACGTTCGTGCTGTACTAACTGTGCTGCTGGGCAGCTGAGAGACACCACCTGAGAATTTGGATTCAAATGGACTTTTAGGTAGGAAACGAGGAGAGACTGCAATGATGGTGACCCCGTTGCAAAGCTGCTTGTGGGCTGAAGAAGCAGAGCACTAGCTTTCCCTGCTGCTCTTCTGCCGTGTGAGCAGATGCCACTGTTCATTCTGTGCTGTGTTGCTGCCAGCAGGGAGCAGGCTCTGGACGGATTCTATTCAAATGCTTTTCCTGTATGAGTGTTAGCAGTGAAAGCAACGATGGAGGCACCAATGTAAAGGTGATTGTTTGCTGAACATGTCCAGCACCAGCTTTCAATCCTGGGCTCTTCTGCTGTGGGAGCAGAGGCCAAACGTTCGTGCTGTACTAACTGTGCTGCTGGGCAGCTGAGAGACACCACCTGAGAATTTGGATTCAAATGGACTTTTAGGTATGAAC
This sequence comes from Pezoporus flaviventris, assembly GCF_033815535.1. Classification (NCBI taxonomy): domain Eukaryota; kingdom Metazoa; phylum Chordata; class Aves; order Psittaciformes; family Psittacidae; genus Pezoporus; species Pezoporus flaviventris. The sequence goes on from NW_026893005.1 coordinate 99,334, forward strand.
CCGAGGAGAGACTGCAGTGATGGTGACCCCGTTGCAAAGCTGCTTGTGTGCTGAAGAAGCAGAGCACTAGCTTTCCCTGCTGCTCCTTCTGCCGTGTGAGCAGATGCCACTGTTCATTCTGTGCAATGCTTTTCCTGTATGAAAGTGAGCAGTGCAAGCAACGATGGAGGCACCAATGTAAAAGGGATTGTGTGCTGAACAGGTCCAGCACCAGCTTTCAATCCTGGCTCTTCTGCTGTGGGAGCAGAGGCCAAACGTTCGTGCTGTACTAACTGTGCTGCTGGGCAGCTGAGAGACACCACTTGAGAATTTGGATTCAAATGGACTTTTAGGTATGAAACCCGAGGAGAGACTGCAATGATGGTGACCCCGTTGCAACGCTGCTTGTGTGCTGAAGAAGCAGAGCACTAGCTTTCCCTGCTGGTCCTTCTGCCGTGTGAGCAGATGCCACTGTTCATTCTGTGCTGACTGTGTTCCTGCGCAGCAGAGAGCAGCCTCTGGACTGATTCCATTCGAATGCTTTTCCTGTACGAAAGTGAGCAGTGAAAGCAACGATGAATGCACCAATGTAAAAGGGATTGTGTGCTGAACAGGTCCCAGCACCAGCTTTCAATCCTGGCTGTTCTGCTGTGGGAGCAGAGGCCAAACGTTCGTGCTGTACTAACTGTGCTGCTGGGCAGCTGAGCGACACCACCTGAGAATTCGGATTCAAAAGGACTTTTAGGTATGAACCCGAGGAGAGACTGCAATGATGGTGACCCCGTTGCAAAGCTGCTTGTGTGCTGAAGAAGCAGAGCACTAGCTTTCCCTGCTGGTCCTTCTGCCGTGTGAGCAGATGCCACTCTTCATTCTGTGCAATGCTTTTCCTGTATGAAAGTGAGCAGTGAAAGCAACGATGGAGGCACCAATGTAAAAGGGATTGTGTGCTGAACAGGTCCAGCACCAGCTTTCAATCCTGGCTCTTCTGCTGTGGGAGCAGAGGCCAAACGTTCGTGCTGTACTAACTGTGCTGCTGGGCAGCTGAGAGACACCACCTGAGAATTTGGATTCAAATGGACTTTTAGGTATGAACCCGAGGAGAGACTGCAATGATGGTGACCCCGTTGCAAAGCTGCTTGTGTGCTGAAGAGACACAGCACTAGCTTTCCCTGCTGCTCCTTCTGCCGTGTGAGCAGATGCCCCTGTTCATTCTGTGCTGTGTTGCTGCCAGCAGGGAGCAGGCTCTGGACTGATTCTATTCAAATGCTTTTCCTGTACGAGTGTTAGCAGTGAAAGCAACGATGGATGCACCAATGTAAAGGGGATTGTGTGCTGAACAGATCCAGCACCCAGCTTTCAATCCTTGCTCTTCTGCTGTGGGAGCCGAGGCCAAACGTTCGTGCTGTACTCACTGTGCTGCTGGGCAGCTGAGACGGCTTGAGAATTTGGATTCAAATGGACTTTTAGGTATGAAACCGAGGAGAGACTGCAATGATGGTGACCCCGTTGCAAAGCTGCTTGTGTGCTGAAGAAGCAGAGCACTAGCTTTCCCTGCTGCTCCTTCTGCCGTGTGAGCAGATGCCACTGTTCATTCTGTGCTGACTGTGTTCCTGCGCAGCAGAGAGCAGCCTCAGGACTGATTCTATTCAAATGCTTTTCCTGTATGAAAGTGAGCAGTGAAAGCAACGATGAATGCACCAATGTAAAAGGGATTGTGTGCTGAACAGGTCCATCACCAGCTTTCAATCCTGGCTTTTCTGCTGTGGGAGCAGAGGCCAAATGTTCGTGCTGTACTAACTGTGCTGCTGGGCAGCTGAGAGACACCACCTGAGAATTTGGATTCAAATGGACTTTTAGGTAGGAAACCGAGGAGAGACTGCAATGATGGTGACCCGTTGCAAAGCTGCTTGTGGGCTGGAAGAAGCAGAGCACTAGCTTTCCCTGCTGCTCTTCTGCCGTGTGAGCAGATGCCACTGTTCATTCTGTGCTGTGTTGCTGCCAGCAGGGAGCAGGCTCTGGACGGATTCTATTCAAATGCTTTTCCTGTATGAGTGTTAGCAGTGAAAGCAACGATGGAGGCACCAATGTAAAGGGGATTGTGTGCTGAACAGGTCCAGCACCAGCTTTCAATCCTGGCTCTTCTGCTGTGGGAGCAGAGGCCAAACGTTCGTGCTGTACTAACTGTGCTGCTGGGCAGCTGAGAGACGCCACCTGAGAATTTGGATTCAAATGGACTTTTAGGTAGGAAACCGAGGAGAGACTGCAATGATGGTGACCCCGTTGCAAAGCTGCTTGTGTGCTGAAGAAGCAGAGCACTAGCTTTCCCTGCTGCTCCTTCTGCCGTGTGAGCAGATGCCACTGTTCATTCTGTGCTGACTGGTTGCTGCGCAGCAGAGAGCAGCCTCAGGACTGATTCCATTCAAATGCTTTTCCTGTACGAGTGTAAGCAGTGAAAGCAACGATGGATGCACCAATGTAAAGGGGATTGTGTGCTGAACAGGTCCAGCACCAGCTTTCAATCCTGGCTCTTCTGCTGTGGGAGCAGAGGCCAAACGTTCGTGCTGTACTAACTGTGCTGCTGGGCAGCTGAGAGACACCACCTGAGAATTTGGATTCAAATGGACTTTTAGGTATGAAGCCGAGGAGAGACTGCAATGATGGTGACCCCGTTGCAAAGCTGCTTGTGTGCTGAAGAAGCAGAGCACTAGCTTTCCCTGCTGCTCCTTCTGCCGTGTGAGCAGATGCCACTCTTCATTCTGTGCTGACTGTGTTGCTGCGCAGCAGAGAGCAGCCTCTGGACTGATTCCATTCAAATGCTTTTCCTGTATGAATGTGAGCAGTGAAAGCAACAATGGAGGCACCAATGTAAAGGTGATTTTGTGCTGAACAGGTCCAGCACCAGCTTTCAATCCTGGCTCTTCTGCTGTGGGAGCAGAGGCCAAACGTTCGTGCTGTACTAACTGTGCTGCTGGGCAGCTGAGAGACACCACCTGAGAATTTGGATTCAAATGGACTTTTAGTTATGAACCCGAGGAGAGACTGCAATGATGGTGACCCCGTTGCAAAGCTGCTTGTGTGCTGAAGAAGCAGAGCACTAGCTTTCCCTGCTGCTCCTTCTGCCGTGTGAGCAGATGCCACTGTTCATTCTGTGCTGACTGTGTTGCTGCGCAGCGGAGAGCAGCCTCAGGACTGATTCTATTCAAATGCTTTTCCTGTACGAGTGTTAGCAGTGAAAGCAACGATGGATGCACCAATGTAAAGGGGATTGTGTGCTGAACAGGTCCAGCACCAGCTTTCAATCCTTGCTCTTCTGCTGTGGGAGCAGATGCCAAACGTTCGTGCAGTACTCACTGTGCTGCTGGGGCAGCTGAGACCGCTTGAGAATTTGGATTCAAATGGACTTTTAGGTATGAAACCGAGGAGAGACTGCAATGATGGTGACCCCGTTGCAAAGCTGCTTGTGTGCAGAAGAAGCAGAGCACTAGCTTTCCCTGCTGCTCCTTCTGCCGTGTGAGCAGATAACACTGTTCATTCTGTGCTGACTGTGTTCCTGCGCAGCAGAGAGCAGCCTCAGGACTGATTCCATTCAAATGCTTTTCCTGTATGAAAGTGAGCAGTGAAAGCAACGATGGAGGCACCAATGTAAAAGGGATTGTGTGCTGAACAGGTCCAGCAAGAGCTTTCATTCCTGGCTCTTCTGCTGTGGGAGCAGAGGCCAAACGTTCGTGCTGTACTAACTGTGCTGCTGGGCAGCTGAGAGACACCACCTGAGAATTTGGATTCAAATGGACTTTTAGGTAGGAAACCGAGGAGAGACTGCAATGATGGTGACCCCGTTGCAAAGCTGCTTGTGTGCTGAAGAAGCAGAGCACTAGCTTTCCCTGCTGCTCCTTCTGCCGTGTGAGCAGATGCCACTGTTCATTCTGTGCTGACTGTGTTGCTGCGCAGCAGAGAGCAGCCTCTGGACTGATTCCATTCAAATGCTTTTCCTGTATGAATGTGAGCAGTGAAAGCAACGATGAATGCACCAATGTAAAAGGGATTGTGTGCTGAACAGGTCCAGCACCAGCTTTCAATCCTGTCTCTTCTGCTGTGGGAGCAGAGGCCAAATGTTCGTGCTGTACTAACTGTGCTGCTGGGCAGCTGAGAGACACCACCTGAGAATTTGGATTCAAAATGGACTTTTAGGTAGGAAACCGAGGAGAGACTGCAATGATGGTGACCCCGTTGCAAAGCTGCTTGTGGGCTGAAGAAGCAGAGCACTAGCTTTCCCTGCTGCTCTTCTGCCGTGTGAGCAGATGCCACTGTTCATTCTGTGCTGTGTTGCTGCCAGCAGGGAGCAGGCTCTGGACGGATTCTATTCAAATGCTTTTCCTGTATGAGTGTTAGCAGTGAAAGCAACGATGGAGGCACCAATGTAAAGGGGATTGTGTGCTGAACAGGTCCAGCACCAGCTTTCAATCCTGGCTCTTCTGCTGTGGGAGCAGAGGCCAAACGTTCGTGCTGTACTCACTGTGCTGCTGGGCAGCTGAGCGACACCACCTGAGAATTTGTATTCAAATGGACTTTTAGGTAGGAAACAGGGGAGAGACTGCAATGATGGTGACCCCGTTGCAAAGCTGCTTGTGTGCTGAAGAAGCAGAGCACTAGCTTTCCCTGCTGCTCCTTCTGCCGTGTGAGCAGATGCCACTGTTCATTCTGTGCAATGCTTTTCCTGTATGAAAGTGAGCAGTGAAAGCAACGATGGAGGCACCAATGTAAAAGGGATTGTGTGCTGAACAGGTCCAGCACCAGCTTTCAATCCTGGCTCTTCTGCTGTGGGAGCAGAGGCCAAACGTTCGTGCTGTACTAACTGTGCTGCTGGGCAGCTGAGAGACACCACTTGAGAATTTGGATTCAAATGGACTTTTAGGTATGAAACCCGAGGAGAGACTGCAATGATGGTGACCCCGTTGCAACGCTGCTTGTGTGCTGAAGAAGCAGAGCACTAGCTTTCCCTGCTGCTCCTTCTGCCGTGTGAGCAGATGCCACTGTTCATTCTGTGCTGACTGTGTTCCTGCGCAGCAGAGAGCAGCCTCTGGACTGATTCCATTCGAATGCTTTTCCTGTACGAAAGTGAGCAGTGAAAGCAACGATGAATGCACCAATGTAAAAGGGATTGTGTGCTGAACAGGTCCAGCACCAGCTTTCAATCCTGGCTCTTCTGCTGTGGGAGCAGAGGCCAAACGTTCGTGCTGTACTAACTGTGCTGCTGGGCAGCTGAGCGACACCACCTGAGAATTCGGATTCAAAAGGACTTTTAGGTATGAAGCCGAGGAGAGACTGCAATGATGGTGACCCCGTTGCAAAGCTGCTTGTGTGCTGAAGAATCAGAGCACTAGCTTTCCCTGCTGGTCCTTCTGCCGTGTGAGCAGATGCCACTCTTCATTCTGTGCAATGCTTTTCCTGTATGAAAGTGAGCAGTGAAAGCAACGATGGAGGCACCAATGTAAAAGGGATTGTGTGCTGAACAGGTCCAGCACCAGCTTTCAATCCTGGCTCTTCTGCTGTGGGAGCAGAGGCCAAACGTTCGTGCTGTACTAAGTGTGCTGCTGGGCAGCTGAGAGACACCACCTGAGAATTTGGATTCAAATGGACTTTTAGGTAGGAAACCGAGGAGAGACTGCAATGATGGTGACCCCGTTGCAAAGCTGCTTGTGGGCTGAAGAAGCAGAGCACTAGCTTTCCCTGCTGCTCTTCTGCCGTGTGAGCAGATGCCACTGTTCATTCTGTGCTGTGTTGCTGCCAGCAGGGAGCAGGCTCTGGACGGATTCTATTCAAATGCTTTTCCTGTATGAGTGTTAGCAGTGAAAGCAACGATGGAGGCACCAATGTAAAGGGGATTGTGTGCTGAACAGGTCCAGCACCAGCTTTCAATCCTGGCTCTTCTGCTGTGGGAGCAGAGGCCAAACGTTCGTGCTGTACTAACTGTGCTGCTGGGCAGCTGAGAGACGCCACCTGAGAATTTGGATTCAAATGGACTTTTAGGTAGGAAACCGAGGAGAGACTGCAATGATGGTGACCCCGTTGCAAAGCTGCTTGTGTGCTGAAGAAGCAGAGCACTAGCTTTCCCTGCTGCTCCTTCTGCCGTGTGAGCAGATGCCACTGTTCATTCTGTGCTGACTGTGTTGCTGCGCAGCAGAGAGCAGCCTCAGGACTGATTCCATTCAAATGCTTTTCCTGTACGAGTGTAAGCAGTGAAAGCAACGATGGATGCACCAATGTAAAGGGGATTGTGTGCTGAACAGGTCCAGCACCAGCTTTCAATCCTGGCTCTTCTGCTGTGGGAGCAGAGGCCAAACGTTCGTGCTGTACTAACTGTGCTGCTGGGCAGCTGAGAGACACCACCTGAGAATTTGGATTCAAATGGACTTTTAGGTATGAAGCCGAGGAGAGACTGCAATGATGGTGACCCCGTTGCAAAGCTGCTTGTGTGCTGAAGAAGCAGAGCACTAGCTTTCCCTGCTGCTCCTTCTGCCGTGTGAGCAGATGCCACTCTTCATTCTGTGCTGACTGTGTTGCTGCGCAGCAGAGAGCAGCCTCTGGACTGATTCCATTCAAATGCTTTTCCTGTATGAATGTGAGCAGTGAAAGCAACGATGGAGGCACCAATGTAAAGGTGATTGTTTGCTGAACAGGTCCAGCACCAGCTTTCAATCCTGGCTCTTCTGCTGTGGGAGCAGAGGCCAAACGTTCGTGCTGTACTAACTGTGCTGCTGGGCAGCTGAGAGACACCACCTGAGAATTTGGATTCAAATGGACTTTTAGTTATGAACCCGAGGAGAGACTGCAATGATGGTGACCCCGTTGCAAAGCTGCTTGTGTGCTGAAGAGACACAGCACTAGCTTTCCCTGCTGCTCCTTCTGCCGTGTGAGCAGATGCCCCTGTTCATTCTGTGCTGAGTTGCTGCCAGCAGGGAGCAGGCTCTGGACTGATTCTATTCAAATGCTTTTCCTGTACGAGTGTTAGCAGTGAAAGCAACGATGGATGCACCAATGTAAAGGGGATTGTGTGCTGAACAGGTCCAGCACCAGCTTTCAATCCTGGCTCTTCTGCCTTGGGAGCAGAGGCCAAACGTTCGTGCTGAACTCACTGTGCTGCTGGGCAGCTGAGACCGCTTGAGAATTTGGATTCAAATGGACTTTTAGGTATGAAACCGAGGAGAGACTGCAATGATGGTGACCCCGTTGCAAAGCTGCTTGTGAGCTGAAGAAGCAGAGCACTAGCTTTCCCTGCTGCTCCTTCTGCCGTGTGAGCAGATGCCACTGTTCATTCTGTGCTGACTGTGTTGCTGCGCAGCAGAGAGCAGCCTCAGGACTGATTCTATTCAAATGCTTTTCCTGTACGAGTGTTAGCAGTGAAAGCAACGATGGATGCACCAATGTAAAGGGGATTGTGTGCTGAACAGGTCCAGCACCAGCTTTCAATCCTTGCTCTTCTGCTGTGGGAGCAGATGCCAAACGTTCGTGCAGTACTCACTGTGCTGCTGGGCAGCTTAGACCGCTTGAGAATTTGGATTCAAATGGACTTTTAGGTATGAAACCGAGGAGAGACTGCAATGATGGTGACCCCGTTGCAAAGCTGCTTGTGTGCAGAAGAAGCAGAGCACTAGCTTTCCCTGCTGCTCCTTCTGCCGTGTGAGCAGATAACACTGTTCATTCTGTGCTGACTGTGTTCCTGCGCAGCAGAGAGCAGCCTCAGGACTGATTCCATTCAAATGCTTTTCCTGTATGAAAGTGAGCAGTGAAAGCAACGATGGAGGCACCAATGTAAAAGGGATTGTGTGCTGAACAGGTCCAGCAAGAGCTTTCATTCCTGGCTCTTCTGCTGTGGGAGCAGAGGCCAAACGTTCGTGCTGTACTAACTGTGCTGCTGGGCAGCTGAGAGACACCACCTGAGAATTTGGATTCAAATGGACTTTTAGGTAGGAAACCGAGGAGAGACTGCAATGATGGCGACCCCGTTGCAAAGCTGCTTGTGTGCTGAAGAAGCAGAGCACTAGCTTTCCCTGCTGCTCCTTCTGCCGTGTGAGCAGATGCCACTGTTCATTCTGTGCTGACTGTGTTGCTGCGCAGCAGAGAGCAGCCTCTGGACTGATTCCATTCAAATGCTTTTCCTGTATGAAAGTGAGCAGTGAAAGCAACGATGAATGCACCAATGTAAAAGGGATTGTGTGCTGAACAGGTCCAGCACCAGCTTTCAATCCTGTCTCTTCTGCTGTGGGAGCAGAGGCCAAACGTTCGTGCTGTACTAACTGTGCTGCTGGGCAGCTGAGAGACACCACCTGAGAATTTGGATTCAAATGGACTTTTAGGTAGGAAACCGAGGAGAGACTGCAATGATGGTGACCCCGTTGCAAAGCTGCTTGTGGGCTGAAGAAGCAGAGCACTAGCTTTCCCTGCTGCTCTTCTGCCGTGTGAGCAGATGCCACTGTTCATTCTGTGCTGTGTTGCTGCCAGCAGGGAGCAGGCTCTGGACGGATTCTATTCAAATGCTTTTCCTGTATGAGTGTTAGCAGTGAAAGCAACGATGGAGGCACCAATGTAAAGGGGATTGTGTGCTGAACAGGTCCAGCACCAGCTTTCAATCCTGGCTCTTCTGCTGTGGGAGCAGAGGCCAAACGTTCGTGCTGTACTCACTGTGCTGCTGGGCAGCTGAGCGACACCACCTGAGAATTTGGATTCAAATGGACTTTTAGGTAGGAAACAGGGGAGAGACTGCAATGATGGTGACCCCGTTGCAAAGCTGCTTGTGTGCTGAAGAAGCAGAGCACTAGCTTTCCCTGCTGCTCCTTCTGCCGTGTGAGCAGATGCCACTGTTCATTCTGTGCAATGCTTTTCCTGTATGAAAGTGAGCAGTGAAAGCAACGATGGAGGCACCAATGTAAAAGGGATTGTGTGCTGAACAGGTCCAGCACCAGCTTTCAATCCTGGCTCTTCTGCTGTGGGAGCAGAGGCCAAACGTTCGTGCTGTACTAACTGTGCTGCTGGGCAGCTGAGAGACACCACCTGAGAATTTGGATTCAAATGGACTTTTAGGTATGAACCCGAGGAGAGACTGCAATGATGGTGACCCCGTTGCAAAGCTGCTTGTGTGCTGAAGAGACACAGCACTAGCTTTCCCTGCTGCTCCTTCTGCCGTGTGAGCAGATGCCCCTGTTCATTCTGTGCTGTGTTGCTGCCAGCAGGGAGCAGGCTCTGGACTGATTCTATTCAAATGCTTTTCCTGTACGAGTGTTAGCAGTGAAAGCAACGATGGAGGCACCAATGTAAAGGGGATTGTGTGCTGAACAGGTCCAGCACCAGCTTTCAATCCTTGCTCTTCTGCTGTGGGAGCAGAGGCCAAACGTTCGTGCTGTACTCACTGTGCTGCTGGGCAGCTGAGACGGCTTGAGAATTTGGATTCAAATGGACTTTTAGGTAGGAAACCGAGGAGAGACTGCAATGATGGTGACCCCGTTGCAAAGCTGCTTGTGTGCTGAAGAAGCAGAGCACTAGCTTTCCCTGCTGCTCCTTCTGCCGTGTGAGCAGATGCCACTGTTCATTCTGTGCTGACTGTGTTCCTGCGCAGCAGAGAGCAGCCTCTGGACTGATTCTATTCAAATGCTTTTCCTGTATGAAAGTGAGCAGTGAAAGCAACGATGAATGCACCAATGTAAAAGGGATTGTGTGCTGAACAGGTCCATCACCAGCTTTCAATCCTGGCTCTTCTGCTGTGGGAGCAGAGGCCAAACGTTCGTGCTGTACTAACTGTGCTGCTGGGCAGCTGAGAGACACCACCTGAGAATTTTGATTCAAATGGACTTTTAGGTAGGAAACCGAGGAGAGACTGCAATGATGGTGACCCCGTTGCAAAGCTGCTTGTGTGCTGAAGAAGCAGAGCACTAGCTTTCCCTGCTGCTCCTTCTGCCGTGTGAGCAGATGCCACTGTTCATTCAGTGCTGACTGTGTTGCTGCGCAGCAGAGAGCAGGCTCTGGACTGATTCCATTCAAATGCTTTTCCTGTACGAGTGTTAGCAGTGAAAGCAACGATGGATGCACCAATGTAAAGGGGATTGTGTGCTGAACAGGTCCAGCACAAGCTTTCAATCCTGGCTCTTCTGCTGTGGGAGCAGATGCCAAACGTTCGTGCAGTACTCACTGTGCTGCTGGGCAGCTGAGAGACACCACCTGAGAATTTGGATTCAAATGGACTTTTAGGTATGAACCCGAGGAGAGACTGCAATGATGGTGACCCCGTTGCAAAGCTCCTTGTGTGCTGAAGAAGCAGAGCACTAGCTTTCCCTGCTGCTCCTTCTGCCGTGTGAGCAGATGCCACTGTTCATTCTGTGCTGACTGTGTTGCTGGGAGGCAGAGAGCAGCCTCTGGACTGATTCCATTCAAATGCTTTTCCTGTATGAATGTGAGCAGTGAAAGCAACGATGGATGCACCAATGTAAAGGGGATTGTGTGCTGAACAGGTCCAGCACCAGCTTTCAATCCTGGCTCTTCTGCTGTGGGAGCAGAGGCCAAACGTTCGTGCTGTATTAACTGTGCTGCTGGGCAGCTGAGAGACACCACCTGAGAATTTGGATTCAAATGGACTTTTAGGTAGGAAACCGAGGAGAGACTGCAATGATGGTGACCCCGTTGCAAAGCTGCTTGTGAGCTGAAGAAGCAGAGCACTAGCTTTCCCTGCTGCTCCTTCTGCCGTGTGAGCAGATGCCCCTGTTCATTCTGTGCTGTGTTGCTGCCAGCAGGGAGCAGCCTCTGGACTGATTCTATTCAAATGCTTTTCCTGTACGAGTGTTAGCAGTGAAAGCAACGATGGAGGCACCAATGTAAAGGGGATTGTGTGCTGAACAGGTCCAGCACCAGCTTTCAATCCTTGCTCTTCTGCTGTGGGAGCAGAGGCCAAACGTTCGTGCTGTACTCACTGTGCTGCTGGGCAGCTGAGACGGCTTGAGAATTTGGATTCAAATGGACTTTTAGGTAGGAAACCGAGGAGAGACTGCAATGATGGTGACCCCGTTGCAAAGCTGCTTGTGTGCAGAAGAAGCAGAGCACTAGCTTTCCCTGCTGCTCCTTCTGCCGTGTGAGCAGATAACACTGTTCATTCTGTGCTGACTGTGTTCCTGCGCAGCAGAGAGCAGCCTCTGGACTGATTCTATTCAAATGCTTTTCCTGTATGAAAGTGAGCAGTGAAAGCAACGATGAATGCACCAATGTAAAAGGGATTGTGTGCTGAACAGGTCCAGCACCAGCTTTCAATCCTGGCTTTTCTGCTGTGGGAGCAGAGGCCAAACGTTCGTGCTGTACTAACTGTGCTGCTGGGCAGCTGAGAGACACCACCTGAGAATTTGGATTCAAATGGACTTTTAGGTAGGAAACCGAGGAGAGACTGCAATGATGGTGACCCCGTTGCAAAGCTGCTTGTGTGCTGAAGAAGCAGAGCACTAGCTTTCCCTGCTGCTCCTTCTGCCGTGTGAGCAGATGCCACTGTTCATTCTGTGCTGACTGTGTTGCTGCGCAGCAGAGAGCAGCCTCAGGACTGATTCTATTCAAATGCTTTTCCTGTACGAGTGTTAGCAGTGAAAGCAACGATGGATGCACCAATGTAAAGGGGATTGTGTGCTGAACAGGTCCAGCACCAGCTTTCAATCCTTGCTCTTCTGCTGTGGGAGCAGATGCCAAACGTTCGTGCAGTACTCACTGTGCTGCTGGGCAGCTGAGACCGCTTGAGAATTTGGATTCAAATGGACTTTTAGGTATGAAACCGAGGAGAGACTGCAATGATGGTGACCCCGTTGCAAAGCTGCTTGTGTGCAGAAGAAGCAGAGCACTAGCTTTCCCTGCTGCTCCTTCTGCCGTGTGAGCAGATAACACTGTTCATTCTGTGCTGATTGTGTTCCTGCGCAGCAGAGAGCAGGCTCTGGACTGATTCCATTCAAATGCTTTTCCTGTATGAAAGTGAGCAGTGAAAGCAACGATGGAGGCACCAATGTAAAAGGGATTGTGTGCTGAACAGGTCCAGCACCAGCTTTCAATCCTGGCTCTTCTGCTGTGGGAGCAGAGGCCAAACGTTCGTGCTGTACTAACTGTGCTGCTGGGCAGCTGAGAGACACCACCTGAGAATTTGGATTCAAATGGACTTTTAGGTAGGAAACCGAGGAGAGACTGCAATGATGTTGACCCCGTTGCAAAGCTGCTTGTGTGCTGAAGAAGCAGAGCACTAGCTTTCCCTGCTGCTCCTTCTGCCGTGTGAGCAGATGCCACTGTTCATTCTGTGCAATGCTTTTCCTGTATGAAAGTGAGCAGTGAAAGCAACGATGGAGGCACCAATGTAAAAGGGATTGTGTGCTGAACAGGTCCAGCACCAGCTTTCAATCCTGGCTCTTCTGCTGTGGGAGCAGAGGCCAAACGTTCGTGCTGTACTAACTGTGCTGCTGGGCAGCTGAGAGACACCACTTGAGAATTTGGATTCAAATGGACTTTTAGGTATGAAACCCGAGGAGAGACTGCAATGATGGTGACCCCGTTGCAACGCTGCTTGTGTGCTGAAGAAGCAGAGCACTAGCTTTCCCTGCTGCTCCTTCTGCCGTGTGAGCAGATAACACTGTTCATTCTGTGCTGACTGTGTTCCTGCGCAGCAGAGAGCAGCCTCAGGACTGATTCCATTCAAATGCTTTTCCTGTATGAAAGTGAGCAGTGAAAGCAACGATGGAGGCACCAATGTAAAAGGGATTGTGTGCTGAACAGGTCCAGCAAGAGCTTTCATTCCTGGCTCTTCTGCTGTGGGAGCAGAGGCCAAACGTTCGTGCTGTACTGTGCTGCTGGGCAGCTGAGAGACACCACCTGAGAATTTGGATACAAATGGACTTTTAGGTAGGAAACCGAGGAGAGACTGCAATGATGGTGACCCCGTTGCAAAGCTGCTTGTGTGCTGAAGAAGCAGAGCACTAGCTTTCCCTGCTGGTCCTTCTGCCGTGTGAGCAGATGCCACTGTTCATTCTGTGCTGACTGTGTTGCTGCGCAGCAGAGAGCAGCCTCTGGCCTGATTCAATTCAAATGCTTTTCCTGTATGAAAGTGAGCAGTGAAAGCAACGATGAATGCACCAATGTAAAAGGGATTGTGTGCTGAACAGGTCCAGCACCAGCTTTCAATCCTGTCTCTTCTGCTGTGGGAGCAGAGGCCAAACGTTCGTGCTGTACTAACTGTGCTGCTGGGCAGCTGAGAGACACCACCTGAGAATTTGGATTCAAATGGACTTTTAGGTAGGAAACCGAGGAGAGACTGCAATGATGGTGACCCCGTTGCAAAGCTGCTTGTGGGCTGAAGAAGCAGAGCACTAGCTTTCCCTGCTGCTCTTCTGCCGTGTGAGCAGATGCCACTGTTCATTCTGTGCTGTGTTGCTGCCAGCAGGGAGCAGGCTCTGGACGGATTCTATTCAAATGCTTTTCCTGTATGAGTGTTAGCAGTGAAAGCAACGATGGAGGCACCAATGTAAAGGGGATTGTGTGCTGAACAGGTCCAGCACCAGCTTTCAATCCTGGCTCTTCTGCTGTGGGAGCAGAGGCCAAACGTTCGTGCTGTACTCACTGTGCTGCTGGGCAGCTGAGCGACACCACCTGAGAATTTGGATTCAAATGGACTTTTAGGTAGGAAACAGGGGAGAGACTGCAATGATGGTGACCCCGTTGCAAAGCTGCTTGTGTGCTGAAGAAGCAGAGCACTAGCTTTCCCTGCTGCTCCTTCTGCCGTGTGAGCAGATGCCACTGTTCATTCTGTGCAATGCTTTTCCTGTATGAAAGTGAGCAGTGAAAGCAACGATGGAGGCACCAATGTAAAAGGGATTGTGTGCTGAACAGGTCCAGCACCAGCTTTCAATCCTGGCTCTTCTGCTGTGGGAGCAGAGGCCAAACGTTCGTGCTGTACTAACTGTGCTGCTGGGCAGCTGAGAGACACCACTTGAGAATTTGGATTCAAATGGACTTTTAGGTATGAAACCCGAGGAGAGACTGCAATGATGGTGACCCCGTTGCAACGCTGCTTGTGTGCTGAAGAAGCAGAGCACTAGCTTTCCCTGCTGCTCCTTCTGCCGTGTGAGCAGATGCCACTGTTCATTCTGTGCTGACTGTGTTCCTGCGCAGCAGAGAGCAGCCTCTGGACTGATTCCATTCGCATTCTTTTCCTGTACGAAAGTGAGCAGTGAAAGCAACGATGAATGCACCAATGTAAAAGGGATTGTGTGCTGAACAGGTCCAGCACCAGCTTTCAATCCTGGCTCTTCTGCTGTGGGAGCAGAGGCCAAACGTTCGTGCTGTACTAACTGTGCTGCTGGGCAGCTGAGCGACACCACCTGAGAATTCGGATTCAAAAGGACTTTTAGGTATGAAGCCGAGGAGAGACTGCAATGATGGTGACCCCGTTGCAAAGCTGCTTGTGTGCTGAAGAATCAGAGCACTAGCTTTCCCTGCTGGTCCTTCTGCCGTGTGAGCAGATGCCACTCTTCATTCTGTGCAATGCTTTTCCTGTATGAAAGTGAGCAGTGAAAGCAACGATGGAGGCACCAATGTAAAAGGGATTGTGTGCTGAACAGGTCCAGCACCAGCTTTCAATCCTGGCTCTTCTGCTGTGGGAGCAGAGGCCAAACGTTCGTGCTGTACTAAGTGTGCTGCTGGGCAGCTGAGAGACACCACCTGAGAATTTGGATTCAAATGGACTTTTAGGTAGGAAACCGAGGAGAGACTGCAATGATGGTGACCCCGTTGCAAAGCTGCTTGTGGGCTGAAGAAGCAGAGCACTAGCTTTCCCTGCTGCTCTTCTGCCGTGTGAGCAGATGCCACTGTTCATTCTGTGCTGTGTTGCTGCCAGCAGGGAGCAGGCTCTGGACGGATTCTATTCAAATGCTTTTCCTGTATGAGTGTTAGCAGTGAAAGCAACGATGGAGGCACCAATGTAAAGGGGATTGTGTGCTGAACAGGTCCAGCACCAGCTTTCAATCCTGGCTCTTCTGCTGTGGGAGCAGAGGCCAAACGTTCGTGCTGTACTCACTGTGCTGCTGGGCAGCTGAGCGACACCACCTGAGAATTTGGATTCAAATGGACTTTTAGGTAGGAAACAGGGGAGAGACTGCAATGATGGTGACCCCGTTGCAAAGCTGCTTGTGTGCTGAAGAAGCAGAGCACTAGCTTTCCCTGCTGCTCCTTCTGCCGTGTGAGCAGATGCCACTGTTCATTCTGTGCAATGCTTTTCCTGTATGAAAGTGAGCAGTGAAAGCAACGATGGAGGCACCAATGTAAAAGGGATTGTGTGCTGAACAGGTCCAGCACCAGCTTTCAATCCTGGCTCTTCTGCTGTGGGAGCAGAGGCCAAACGTTCGTGCTGTACTAACTGTGCTGCTGGGCAGCTGAGAGACACCACCTGAGAATTTGGATTCAAATGGACTTTTAGGTATGAACCCGAGGAGAGACTGCAATGATGGTGACCCCGTTGCAAAGCTGCTTGTGTGCTGAAGAGACACAGCACTAGCTTTCCCTGCTGCTCCTTCTGCCGTGTGAGCAGATGCCCCTGTTCATTCTGTGCTGTGTTGCTGCCAGCAGGGAGCAGGCTCTGGACTGATTCTATTCAAATGCTTTTCCTGTACGAGTGTTAGCAGTGAAAGCAACGATGGAGGCACCAATGTAAAGGGGATTGTGTGCTGAACAGGTCCAGCACCAGCTTTCAATCCTTGCTCTTCTGCTGTGGGAGCAGAGGCCAAACGTTCGTGCTGTACTCACTGTGCTGCTGGGCAGCTGAGACGGCTTGAGAATTTGGATTCAAATGGACTTTTAGGTAGGAAACCGAGGAGAGACTGCAATGATGGTGACCCCGTTGCAAAGCTGCTTGTGTGCTGAAGAAGCAGAGCACTAGCTTTCCCTGCTGCTCCTTCTGCCGTGTGAGCAGATGCCACTGTTCATTCTGTGCTGACTGTGTTCCTGCGCAGCAGAGAGCAGCCTCTGGACTGATTCTATTCAAATGCTTTTCCTGTATGAAAGTGAGCAGTGAAAGCAACGATGAATGCACCAATGTAAAAGGGATTGTTTGCTGAACAGGTCCATCACCAGCTTTCAATCCTGGCTCTTCTGCTGTGGGAGCAGAGGCCAAACGTTCGTGCTGTACTAACTGTGCTGCTGGGCAGCTGAGAGACACCACCTGAGAATTTTGATTCAAATGGACTTTTAGGTAGGAAACCGAGGAGAGACTGCAATGATGGTGACCCCGTTGCAAAGCTGCTTGTGTGCTGAAGAAGCAGAGCACTAGCTTTCCCTGCTGCTCCTTCTGCCGTGTGAGCAGATGCCACTGTTCATTCAGTGCTGACTGTGTTGCTGCGCAGCAGAGAGCAGGCTCTGGACTGATTCCATTCAAATGCTTTTCCTGTACGAGTGTTAGCAGTGAAAGCAACGATGGATGCACCAATGTAAAGGGGATTGTGTGCTGAACAGGTCCAGCACAAGCTTTCAATCCTGGCTCTTCTGCTGTGGGAGCAGATGCCAAACGTTCGTGCAGTACTCACTGTGCTGCTGGGCAGCTGAGAGACACCACCTGAGAATTTGGATTCAAATGGACTTTTAGGTATGAACCCGAGGAGAGACTGCAATGATGGTGACCCCGTTGCAAAGCTCCTTGTGTGCTGAAGAAGCAGAGCACTAGCTTTCCCTGCTGCTCCTTCTGCCGTGTGAGCAGATGCCACTCTTCATTCTGTGCTGACTGTGTTGCTGGGAGGCAGAGAGCAGCCTCTGGACTGATTCCATTCAAATGCTTTTCCTGTATGAATGTGAGCAGTGAAAGCAACGATGGATGCACCAATGTAAAGGGGATTGTGTGCTGAACAGGTCCAGCACCAGCTTTCAATCCTGGCTCTTCTGCTGTGGGAGCAGAGGCCAAACGTTCGTGCTGTATTAACTGTGCTGCTGGGCAGCTGAGAGACACCACCTGAGAATTTGGATTCAAATGGACTTTTAGGTAGGAAACCGAGGAGAGACTGCAATGATGGTGACCCCGTTGCAAAGCTGCTTGTGAGCTGAAGAAGCAGAGCACTAGCTTTCCCTGCTGCTCCTTCTGCCGTGTGAGCAGATGGCCCCTGTTCATTCTGTGCTGTGTTGCTGCCAGCAGGGAGCAGCCTCTGGACTGATTCTATTCAAATGCTTTTCCTGTACGAGTGTTAGCAGTGAAAGCAACGATGGAGGCACCAATGTAAAGGGGATTGTGTGCTGAACAGGTCCAGCACCAGCTTTCAATCCTTGCTCTTCTGCTGTGGGAGCAGAGGCCAAACGTTCGTGCTGTACTCACTGTGCTGCTGGGCAGCTGAGACGGCTTGAGAATTTGGATTCAAATGGACTTTTAGGTAGGAAACCGAGGAGAGACTGCAATGATGGTGACCCCGTTGCAAAGCTGCTTGTGTGCAGAAGAAGCAGAGCACTAGCTTTCCCTGCTGCTCCTTCTGCCGTGTGAGCAGATAACACTGTTCATTCTGTGCTGACTGTGTTCCTGCGCAGCAGAGAGCAGCCTCTGGACTGATTCTATTCAAATGCTTTTCCTGTATGAAAGTGAGCAGTGAAAGCAACGATGAATGCACCAATGTAAAAGGGATTGTGTGCTGAACAGGTCCAGCACCAGCTTTCAATCCTGGCTTTTCTGCTGTGGGAGCAGAGGCCAAACGTTCGTGCTGTACTAACTGTGCTGCTGGGCAGCTGAGAGACACCACCTGAGAATTTGGATTCAAATGGACTTTTAGGTAGGAAACCGAGGAGAGACTGCAATGATGGTGACCCCGTTGCAAAGCTGCTTGTGTGCTGAAGAAGCAGAGCACTAGCTTTCCCTGCTGCTCCTTCTGCCGTGTGAGCAGATGCCACTGTTCATTCTGTGCTGACTGTGTTGCTGCGCAGCAGAGAGCAGCCTCAGGACTGATTCTATTCAAATGCTTTTCCTGTACGAGTGTTAGCAGTGAAAGCAACGATGGATGCACCAATGTAAAGGGGATTGTGTGCTGAACAGGTCCAGCACCAGCTTTCAATCCTTGCTCTTCTGCTGTGGGAGCAGATGCCAAACGTTCGTGCAGTACTCACTGTGCTGCTGGGCAGCTGAGACCGCTTGAGAATTTGGATTCAAATGGACTTTTAGGTATGAAACCGAGGAGAGACTGCAATGATGGTGACCCCGTTGCAAAGCTGCTTGTGTGCAGAAGAAGCAGAGCACTAGCTTTCCCTGCTGCTCCTTCTGCCGTGTGAGCAGATAACACTGTTCATTCTGTGCTGATTGTGTTCCTGCGCAGCAGAGAGCAGGCTCTGGACTGATTCCATTCAAATGCTTTTCCTGTATGAAAGTGAGCAGTGAAAGCAACGATGGAGGCACCAATGTAAAAGGGATTGTGTGCTGAACAGGTCCAGCACCAGCTTTCAATCCTGGCTCTTCTGCTGTGGGAGCAGAGGCCAAACGTTCGTGCTGTACTAACTGTGCTGCTGGGCAGCTGAGAGACACCACCTGAGAATTTGGATTCAAATGGACTTTTAGGTAGGAAACCGAGGAGAGACTGCAATGATGTTGACCCCGTTGCAAAGCTGCTTGTGTGCTGAAGAAGCAGAGCACTAGCTTTCCCTGCTGCTCCTTCTGCCGTGTGAGCAGATGCCACTGTTCATTCTGTGCAATGCTTTTCCTGTATGAAAGTGAGCAGTGAAAGCAACGATGGAGGCACCAATGTAAAAGGGATTGTGTGCTGAACAGGTCCAGCACCAGCTTTCAATCCTGGCTCTTCTGCTGTGGGAGCAGAGGCCAAACGTTCGTGCTGTACTAACTGTGCTGCTGGGCAGCTGAGAGACACCACTTGAGAATTTGGATTCAAATGGACTTTTAGGTATGAAACCCGAGGAGAGACTGCAATGATGGTGACCCCGTTGCAACGCTGCTTGTGTGCTGAAGAAGCAGAGCACTAGCTTTCCCTGCTGCTCCTTCTGCCGTGTGAGCAGATAACACTGTTCATTCTGTGCTGACTGTGTTCCTGCGCAGCAGAGAGCAGCCTCAGGACTGATTCCATTCAAATGCTTTTCCTGTATGAAAGTGAGCAGTGAAAGCAACGATGGAGGCACCAATGTAAAAGGGATTGTGTGCTGAACAGGTCCAGCAAGAGCTTTCATTCCTGGCTCTTCTGCTGTGGGAGCAGAGGCCAAACGTTCGTGCTGTACTGTGCTGCTGGGCAGCTGAGAGACACCACCTGAGAATTTGGATACAAATGGACTTTTAGGTAGGAAACCGAGGAGAGACTGCAATGATGGTGACCCCGTTGCAAAGCTGCTTGTGTGCTGAAGAAGCAGAGCACTAGCTTTCCCTGCTGGTCCTTCTGCCGTGTGAGCAGATGCCACTGTTCATTCTGTGCTGACTGTGTTGCTGCGCAGCAGAGAGCAGCCTCTGGCCTGATTCAATTCAAATGCTTTTCCTGTATGAAAGTGAGCAGTGAAAGCAACGATGAATGCACCAATGTAAAAGGGATTGTGTGCTGAACAGGTCCAGCACCAGCTTTCAATCCTGTCTCTTCTGCTGTGGGAGCAGAGGCCAAACGTTCGTGCTGTACTAACTGTGCTGCTGGGCAGCTGAGAGACACCACCTGAGAATTTGGATTCAAATGGACTTTTAGGTAGGAAACCGAGGAGAGACTGCAATGATGGTGACCCCGTTGCAAAGCTGCTTGTGGGCTGAAGAAGCAGAGCACTAGCTTTCCCTGCTGCTCTTCTGCCGTGTGAGCAGATGCCACTGTTCATTCTGTGCTGTGTTGCTGCCAGCAGGGAGCAGGCTCTGGACGGATTCTATTCAAATGCTTTTCCTGTATGAGTGTTAGCAGTGAAAGCAACGATGGAGGCACCAATGTAAAGGGGATTGTGTGCTGAACAGGTCCAGCACCAGCTTTCAATCCTGGCTCTTCTGCTGTGGGAGCAGAGGCCAAACGTTCGTGCTGTACTCACTGTGCTGCTGGGCAGCTGAGCGACACCACCTGAGAATTTGGATTCAAATGGACTTTTAGGTAGGAAACAGGGGAGAGACTGCAATGATGGTGACCCCGTTGCAAAGCTGCTTGTGTGCTGAAGAAGCAGAGCACTAGCTTTCCCTGCTGCTCCTTCTGCCGTGTGAGCAGATGCCACTGTTCATTCTGTGCAATGCTTTTCCTGTATGAAAGTGAGCAGTGAAAGCAACGATGGAGGCACCAATGTAAAAGGGATTGTGTGCTGAACAGGTCCAGCACCAGCTTTCAATCCTGGCTCTTCTGCTGTGGGAGCAGAGGCCAAACGTTCGTGCTGTACTAACTGTGCTGCTGGGCAGCTGAGAGACACCACTTGAGAATTTGGATTCAAATGGACTTTTAGGTATGAAACCCGAGGAGAGACTGCAATGATGGTGACCCCGTTGCAACGCTGCTTGTGTGCTGAAGAAGCAGAGCACTAGCTTTCCCTGCTGCTCCTTCTGCCGTGTGAGCAGATGCCACTGTTCATTCTGTGCTGACTGTGTTCCTGCGCAGCAGAGAGCAGCCTCTGGACTGATTCCATTCGAATTCTTTTCCTGTACGAAAGTGAGCAGTGAAAGCAACGATGAATGCACCAATGTAAAAGGGATTGTGTGCTGAACAGGTCCAGCACCAGCTTTCAATCCTGGCTCTTCTGCTGTGGGAGCAGAGGCCAAACGTTCGTGCTGTACTAACTGTGCTGCTGGGCAGCTGAGCGACACCACCTGAGAATTCGGATTCAAAAGGACTTTTAGGTATGAAGCCGAGGAGAGACTGCAATGATGGTGACCCCGTTGCAAAGCTGCTTGTGTGCTGAAGAATCAGAGCACTAGCTTTCCCTGCTGGTCCTTCTGCCGTGTGAGCAGATGCCACTCTTCATTCTGTGCAATGCTTTTCCTGTATGAAAGTGAGCAGTGAAAGCAACGATGGAGGCACCAATGTAAAAGGGATTGTGTGCTGAACAGGTCCAGCACCAGCTTTCAATCCTGGCTCTTCTGCTGTGGGAGCAGAGGCCAAACGTTCGTGCTGTACTAAGTGTGCTGCTGGGCAGCTGAGAGACACCACCTGAGAATTTGGATTCAAATGGACTTTTAGGTAGGAAACCGAGGAGAGACTGCAATGATGGTGACCCCGTCGCAAAGCTGCTTGTGGGCTGAAGAAGCAGAGCACTAGCTTTCCCTGCTGCTCTTCTGCCGTGTGAGCAGATGCCACTGTTCATTCTGTGCTGTGTTGCTGCCAGCAGGGAGCAGGCTCTGGACGGATTCTATTCAAATGCTTTTCCTGTATGAGTGTTAGCAGTGAAAGCAACGATGGAGGCACCAATGTAAAGGGGATTGTGTGCTGAACAGGTCCAGCACCAGCTTTCAATCCTGGCTCTTCTGCTGTGGGAGCAGAGGCCAAACGTTCGTGCTGTACTAACTGTGCTGCTGGGCAGCTGAGAGACGCCACCTGAGAATTTGGATTCAAATGGACTTTTAGGTAGGAAACCGAGGAGAGACTGCAATGATGGTGACCCCGTTGCAAAGCTGCTTGTGTGCTGAAGAAGCAGAGCACTAGCTTTCCCTGCTGCTCCTTCTGCCGT
Source organism: Pezoporus flaviventris (assembly GCF_033815535.1). Lineage (NCBI taxonomy): Eukaryota > Metazoa > Chordata > Aves > Psittaciformes > Psittacidae > Pezoporus > Pezoporus flaviventris. The sequence continues at coordinate 120,943 of NW_026893005.1, forward strand.
GTGAGCAGATGCCACTGTTCATTCTGTGCTGACTGTGTTGCTGCGCAGCAGAGAGCAGCCTCAGGACTGATTCCATTCAAATGCTTTTCCTGTACGAGTGTAAGCAGTGAAAGCAACGATGGATGCACCAATGTAAAGGGGATTGTGTGCTGAACAGGTCCAGCACCAGCTTTCAATCCTGGCTCTTCTGCTGTGGGAGCAGAGGCCAAACGTTCGTGCTGTACTAACTGTGCTGCTGGGCAGCTGAGAGACACCACCTGAGAATTTGGATTCAAATGGACTTTTAGGTATGAAGCCGAGGAGAGACTGCAATGATGGTGACCCCGTTGCAAAGCTGCTTGTGTGCTGAAGAAGCAGAGCACTAGCTTTCCCTGCTGCTCCTTCTGCCGTGTGAGCAGATGCCACTCTTCATTCTGTGCTGACTGTGTTGCTGCGCAGCAGAGAGCAGCCTCTGGACTGATTCCATTCAAATGCTTTTCCTGTATGAATGTGAGCAGTGAAAGCAACGATGGAGGCACCAATGTAAAGGTGATTGTGTGCTGAACAGGTCCAGCACCAGCTTTCAATCCTGGCTCTTCTGCTGTGGGAGCAGAGGCCAAACGTTCGTGCTGTACTAACTGTGCTGCTGGGCAGCTGAGAGACACCACCTGAGAATTTGGATTCAAATGGACTTTTAGTTATGAACCCGAGGAGAGACTGCAATGATGGTGACCCCGTTGCAAAGCTGCTTGTGTGCTGAAGAGACACAGCACTAGCTTTCCCTGCTGCTCCTTCTGCCGTGTGAGCAGATGCCACTGTTCATTCTGTGCTGACTGTGTTGCTGCGCAGCAGAGAGCAGCCTCTGGACTGATTCTATTCAAATGCTTTTCCTGTATGAAAGTGAGCAGTGAAAGCAACGATGAATGCACCAATGTAAAAGGGATTGTGTGCTGAACAGGTCCATCACCAGCTTTCAATCCTGGCTTTTCTGCTGTGGGAGCAGAGGCCAAACGTTCGTGCTGTACTAACTGTGCTGCTGGGCAGCTGAGAGACACCACCTGAGAATTTGGATTCAAATGGACTTTTAGGTAGGAAACCGAGGAGAGACTGCAATGATGGTGACCCCGTTGCAAAGCTGCTTGTGAGCTGAAGAAGCAGAGCACTAGCTTTCCCTGCTGCTCCTTCTGCCGTGTGAGCAGATGCCACTGTTCATTCTGTGCTGACTGTGTTGCTGCGCAGCAGAGAGCAGCCTCAGGACTGATTCTATTCAAATGCTTTTCCTGTACGAGTGTTAGCAGTGAAAGCAACGATGGAGGCACCAATGTAAAGGGGATTGTGTGCTGAACAGGTCCAGCACCAGCTTTCAATCCTTGCTCTTCTGCAGTGGGAGCAGATGCTAAACGTTCGTGCAGTACTCACTGTGCTGCTGGGCAGCTGAGACCGCTTGAGAATTTGGATTCAAATGGACTTTTAGGTATGAACCCGAGGAGAGACTGCAATGATGGTGACCCCGTTGCAAAGCTGCTTGTGTGCAGAAGAAGCAGAGCACTAGCTTTCCCTGCTGCTCCTTCTGCCGTGTGAGCAGATAACACTGTTCATTCTGTGCTGACTGTGTTCCTGCGCAGCAGAGAGCAGGCTCTGGACTGATTCCATTCAAATGCTTTTCCTGTATGAAAGTGAGCAGTGAAAGCAACGATGAATGCACCAATGTAAAAGGGATTGTGTGCTGAACAGGTCCAGCACCAGCTTTCAATCCTGGCTCTTCTGCTGTGGGAGCAGAGGCCAAACGTTCGTGCTGTACTAACTGTGCTGCTGGGCAGCTGAGAGACACCACCTGAGAATTTGGATTCAAATGGACTTTTAGGTATGAAGCCGAGGAGAGACTGCAATGATGGTGACCCCGTTGCAAAGCTGCTTGTGTGCTGAAGAAGCAGAGCACTAGCTTTCCCTGCTGCTCCTTCTGCCGTGTGAGCAGATGCCACTCTTCATTCTGTGCTGACTGTGTTGCTGCGCAGCAGAGAGCAGCCTCTGGACTGATTCCATTCAAATGCTTTTCCTGTATGAATGTGAGCAGTGAAAGCAACGATGGAGGCACCAATGTTAAGGTGATTGTGTGCTGAACAGGTCCAGCACCAGCTTTCAATCCTGGCTCTTCTGCTGTGGGAGCAGAGGCCAAACGTTCGTGCTGTACTAACTGTGCTGCTGGGCAGCTGAGAGACACCACCTGAGAATTTGGATTCAAATGGACTTTTAGTTATGAACCCGAGGAGAGACTGCAATAATGGTGACCCCGTTGCAAAGCTGCTTGTGTGCTGAAGAGACACAGCACTAGCTTTCCCTGCTGCTCCTTCTGCCGTGTGAGCAGATGCCCCTGTTCATTCTGTGCTGAGTTGCTGCCAGCAGGGAGCAGGCTCTGGACTGATTCTATTCAAATGCTTTTCCTGTACGAGTGTTAGCAGTGAAAGCAACGATGGATGCACCAATGTAAAGGGGATTGTGTGCTGAACAGGTCCAGCACCAGCTTTCAATCCTGGCTCTTCTGCCTTGGGAGCAGAGGCCAAACGTTCGTGCTGAACTCACTGTGCTGCTGGGCAGCTGAGACGGCTTGAGAATTTGGATTCAAATGGACTTTTAGGTATGAAACCGAGGAGAGACTGCAATGATGGTGACCCCGTTGCAAAGCTGCTTGTGTGCTGAAGAAGCAGAGCACTAGGTTTCCCTGCTGCTCCTTCTGCCGTGTGAGCAGATGCCACTGTTCATTCTGTGCTGACTGTGTTGCTGCGCAGCAGAGAGCAGCCTCTGGACTGATTCTATTCAAATGCTTTTCCTGTACGAGTGTTAGCAGTGAAAGCAACGATGGATGCACCAATGTAAAGGGGATTGTGTGCTGAACAGGTCCAGCACCAGCTTTCAATCCTTGCTCTTCTGCTGTGGGAGCAGATGCCAAACGTTCGTGCAGTACTCACTGTGCTGCTGGGCAGCTGAGACCGCTTGAGAATTTGGATTCAAATGGACTTTTAGCTATGAAACCGAGGAGAGACTGCAATGATGGTGACCCCGTTGCAAAGCTGCTTGTGTGCAGAAGAAGCAGAGCACTAGCTTTCCCTGCTGCTCCTTCTGCCGTGTGAGCAGATAACACTGTTCATTCTGTGCTGACTGTGTTCCTGCGCAGCAGAGAGCAGCCTCAGGACTGATTCCATTCAAATGCTTTTCCTGTATGAAAGTGAGCAGTGAAAGCAACGATGGAGGCACCAATGTAAAAGGGATTGTGTGCTGAACAGGTCCAGCAAGAGCTTTCATTCCTGGCTCTTCTGCTGTGGGAGCAGAGGCCAAACGTTCGTGCTGTACTGTGCTGCTGGGCAGCTGAGAGACACCACCTGAGAATTTGGATACAAATGGACTTTTAGGTAGGAAACCGAGGAGAGACTGCAATGATGGTGACCCCGTTGCAAAGCTGCTTGTGTGCTGAAGAAGCAGAGCACTAGCTTTCCCTGCTGGTCCTTCTGCCGTGTGAGCAGATGCCACTGTTCATTCTGTGCTGACTGTGTTGCTGCGCAGCAGAGAGCAGCCTCTGGCCTGATTCAATTCAAATGCTTTTCCTGTATGAAAGTGAGCAGTGAAAGCAACGATGAATGCACCAATGTAAAAGGGATTGTGTGCTGAACAGGTCCAGCACCAGCTTTCAATCCTGTCTCTTCTGCTGTGGGAGCAGAGGCCAAACGTTCGTGCTGTACTAACTGTGCTGCTGGGCAGCTGAGAGACACCACCTGAGAATTTGGATTCAAATGGACTTTTAGGTAGGAAACCGAGGAGAGACTGCAATGATGGTGACCCCGTTGCAAAGCTGCTTGTGGGCTGAAGAAGCAGAGCACTAGCTTTCCCTGCTGCTCTTCTGCCGTGTGAGCAGATGCCACTGTTCATTCTGTGCTGTGTTGCTGCCAGCAGGGAGCAGGCTCTGGACGGATTCTATTCAAATGCTTTTCCTGTATGAGTGTTAGCAGTGAAAGCAACGATGGAGGCACCAATGTAAAGGGGATTGTGTGCTGAACAGGTCCAGCACCAGCTTTCAATCCTGGCTCTTCTGCTGTGGGAGCAGAGGCCAAACGTTCGTGCTGTACTCACTGTGCTGCTGGGCAGCTGAGCGACACCACCTGAGAATTTGGATTCAAATGGACTTTTAGGTAGGAAACAGGGGAGAGACTGCAATGATGGTGACCCCGTTGCAAAGCTGCTTGTGTGCTGAAGAAGCAGAGCACTAGCTTTCCCTGCTGCTCCTTCTGCCGTGTGAGCAGATGCCACTGTTCATTCTGTGCAATGCTTTTCCTGTATGAAAGTGAGCAGTGAAAGCAACGATGGAGGCACCAATGTAAAAGGGATTGTGTGCTGAACAGGTCCAGCACCAGCTTTCAATCCTGGCTCTTCTGCTGTGGGAGCAGAGGCCAAACGTTCGTGCTGTACTAACTGTGCTGCTGGGCAGCTGAGAGACACCACTTGAGAATTTGGATTCAAATGGACTTTTAGGTATGAAACCCGAGGAGAGACTGCAATGATGGTGACCCCGTTGCAACGCTGCTTGTGTGCTGAAGAAGCAGAGCACTAGCTTTCCCTGCTGCTCCTTCTGCCGTGTGAGCAGATGCCACTGTTCATTCTGTGCTGACTGTGTTCCTGCGCAGCAGAGAGCAGCCTCTGGACTGATTCCATTCGAATTCTTTTCCTGTACGAAAGTGAGCAGTGAAAGCAACGATGAATGCACCAATGTAAAAGGGATTGTGTGCTGAACAGGTCCAGCACCAGCTTTCAATCCTGGCTCTTCTGCTGTGGGAGCAGAGGCCAAACGTTCGTGCTGTACTAACTGTGCTGCTGGGCAGCTGAGCGACACCACCTGAGAATTCGGATTCAAAAGGACTTTTAGGTATGAAGCCGAGGAGAGACTGCAATGATGGTGACCCCGTTGCAAAGCTGCTTGTGTGCTGAAGAATCAGAGCACTAGCTTTCCCTGCTGGTCCTTCTGCCGTGTGAGCAGATGCCACTCTTCATTCTGTGCAATGCTTTTCCTGTATGAAAGTGAGCAGTGAAAGCAACGATGGAGGCACCAATGTAAAAGGGATTGTGTGCTGAACAGGTCCAGCACCAGCTTTCAATCCTGGCTCTTCTGCTGTGGGAGCAGAGGCCAAACGTTCGTGCTGTACTAAGTGTGCTGCTGGGCAGCTGAGAGACACCACCTGAGAATTTGGATTCAAATGGACTTTTAGGTAGGAAACCGAGGAGAGACTGCAATGATGGTGACCCCGTTGCAAAGCTGCTTGTGGGCTGAAGAAGCAGAGCACTAGCTTTCCCTGCTGCTCTTCTGCCGTGTGAGCAGATGCCACTGTTCATTCTGTGCTGTGTTGCTGCCAGCAGGGAGCAGGCTCTGGACGGATTCTATTCAAATGCTTTTCCTGTATGAGTGTTAGCAGTGAAAGCAACGATGGAGGCACCAATGTAAAGGGGATTGTGTGCTGAACAGGTCCAGCACCAGCTTTCAATCCTGGCTCTTCTGCTGTGGGAGCAGAGGCCAAACGTTCGTGCTGTACTAACTGTGCTGCTGGGCAGCTGAGAGACGCCACCTGAGAATTTGGATTCAAATGGACTTTTAGGTAGGAAACCGAGGAGAGACTGCAATGATGGTGACCCCGTTGCAAAGCTGCTTGTGTGCTGAAGAAGCAGAGCACTAGCTTTCCCTGCTGCTCCTTCTGCCGTGTGAGCAGATGCCACTGTTCATTCTGTGCTGACTGTGTTGCTGCGCAGCAGAGAGCAGCCTCAGGACTGATTCCATTCAAATGCTTTTCCTGTACGAGTGTAAGCAGTGAAAGCAACGATGGATGCACCAATGTAAAGGGGATTGTGTGCTGAACAGGTCCAGCACCAGCTTTCAATCCTGGCTCTTCTGCTGTGGGAGCAGAGGCCAAACGTTCGTGCTGTACTAACTGTGCTGCTGGGCAGCTGAGAGACACCACCTGAGAATTTGGATTCAAATGGACTTTTAGGTATGAAGCCGAGGAGAGACTGCAATGATGGTGACCCCGTTGCAAAGCTGCTTGTGTGCTGAAGAAGCAGAGCACTAGCTTTCCCTGCTGCTCCTTCTGCCGTGTGAGCAGATGCCACTCTTCATTCTGTGCTGACTGTGTTGCTGCGCAGCAGAGAGCAGCCTCTGGACTGATTCCATTCAAATGCTTTTCCTGTATGAATGTGAGCAGTGAAAGCAACGATGGAGGCACCAATGTAAAGGTGATTGTTTGCTGAACAGGTCCAGCACCAGCTTTCAATCCTGGCTCTTCTGCTGTGGGAGCAGAGGCCAAACGTTCGTGCTGTACTAACTGTGCTGCTGGGCAGCTGAGAGACACCACCTGAGAATTTGGATTCAAATGGACTTTTAGTTATGAACCCGAGGAGAGACTGCAATGATGGTGACACCGTTGCAAAGCTGCTTGTGAGCTGAAGAAGCAGAGCACTAGCTTTCCCTGCTGCTCCTTCTGCCGTGTGAGCAGATGCCACTGTTCATTCTGTGCTGACTGTGTTGCTGCGCAGCAGAGAGCAGCCTCAGGACTGATTCTATTCAAATGCTTTTCCTGTACGAGTGTTAGCAGTGAAAGCAACGATGGATGCACCAATGTAAAGGGGATTGTGTGCTGAACAGGTCCAGCACCAGCTTTCAATCCTTGCTCTTCTGCTGTGGGAGCAGATGCCAAACGTTCGTGCAGTACTCACTGTGCTGCTGGGCAGCTTAGACCGCTTGAGAATTTGGATTCAAATGGACTTTTAGGTATGAAACCGAGGAGAGACTGCAATGATGGTGACCCCGTTGCAAAGCTGCTTGTGTGCAGAAGAAGCAGAGCACTAGCTTTCCCTGCTGCTCCTTCTGCCGTGTGAGCAGATAACACTGTTCATTCTGTGCTGACTGTGTTCCTGCGCAGCAGAGAGCAGCCTCAGGACTGATTCCATTCAAATGCTTTTCCTGTATGAAAGTGAGCAGTGAAAGCAACGATGGAGGCACCAATGTAAAAGGGATTGTGTGCTGAACAGGTCCAGCAAGAGCTTTCATTCCTGGCTCTTCTGCTGTGGGAGCAGAGGCCAAACGTTCGTGCTGTACTAACTGTGCTGCTGGGCAGCTGAGAGACACCACCTGAGAATTTGGATTCAAATGGACTTTTAGGTAGGAAACCGAGGAGAGACTGCAATGATGGTGACCCCGTTGCAAAGCTGCTTGTGTGCTGAAGAAGCAGAGCACTAGCTTTCCCTGCTGCTCCTTCTGCCGTGTGAGCAGATGCCACTGTTCATTCTGTGCTGACTGTGTTGCTGCGCAGCAGAGAGCAGCCTCTGGACTGATTCCATTCAAATGCTTTTCCTGTATGAAAGTGAGCAGTGAAAGCAACGATGAATGCACCAATGTAAAAGGGATTGTGTGCTGAACAGGTCCAGCACCAGCTTTCAATCCTGTCTCTTCTGCTGTGGGAGCAGAGGCCAAACGTTCGTGCTGTACTAACTGTGCTGCTGGGCAGCTGAGAGACACCACCTGAGAATTTGGATTCAAATGGACTTTTAGGTAGGAAACCGAGGAGAGACTGCAATGATGGTGACCCCGTTGCAAAGCTGCTTGTGGGCTGAAGAAGCAGAGCACTAGCTTTCCCTGCTGCTCTTCTGCCGTGTGAGCAGATGCCACTGTTCATTCTGTGCTGTGTTGCTGCCAGCAGGGAGCAGGCTCTGGACGGATTCTATTCAAATGCTTTTCCTGTATGAGTGTTAGCAGTGAAAGCAACGATGGAGGCACCAATGTAAAGGGGATTGTGTGCTGAACAGGTCCAGCACCAGCTTTCAATCCTGGCTCTTCTGCTGTGGGAGCAGAGGCCAAACGTTCGTGCTGTACTCACTGTGCTGCTGGGCAGCTGAGCGACACCACCTGAGAATTTGGATTCAAATGGACTTTTAGGTAGGAAACAGGGGAGAGACTGCAATGATGGTGACCCCGTTGCAAAGCTGCTTGTGTGCTGAAGAAGCAGAGCACTAGCTTTCCCTGCTGCTCCTTCTGCCGTGTGAGCAGATGCCACTGTTCATTCTGTGCAATGCTTTTCCTGTATGAAAGTGAGCAGTGAAAGCAACGATGGAGGCACCAATGTAAAAGGGATTGTGTGCTGAACAGGTCCAGCACCAGCTTTCAATCCTGGCTCTTCTGCTGTGGGAGCAGAGGCCAAACGTTCGTGCTGTACTAACTGTGCTGCTGGGCAGCTGAGAGACACCACTTGAGAATTTGGATTCAAATGGACTTTTAGGTATGAAACCGAGGAGAGACTGCAATGATGGTGACCCCGTTGCAACGCTGCTTGTGTGCTGAAGAAGCAGAGCACTAGCTTTCCCTGCTGCTCCTTCTGCCGTGTGAGCAGATGCCACTGTTCATTCTGTGCTGACTGTGTTCCTGCGCAGCAGAGAGCAGCCTCTGGACTGATTCCATTCGAATGCTTTTCCTGTACGAAAGTGAGCAGTGAAAGCAACGATGAATGCACCAATGTAAAAGGGATTGTGTGCTGAACAGGTCCAGCACCAGCTTTCAATCCTGGCTCTTCTGCTGTGGGAGCAGAGGCCAAACGTTCGTGCTGTACTAACTGTGCTGCTGGGCAGCTGAGCGACACCACCTGAGAATTCGGATTCAAAAGGACTTTTAGGTATGAACCCGAGGAGAGACTGCAATGATGGTGACCCCGTTGCAAAGCTGCTTGTGTGCTGAAGAAGCAGAGCACTAGCTTTCCCTGCTGGTCCTTCTGCCGTGTGAGCAGATGCCACTCTTCATTCTGTGCAATGCTTTTCCTGTATGAAAGTGAGCAGTGAAAGCAACGATGGAGGCACCAATGTAAAAGGGATTGTGTGCTGAACAGGTCCAGCACCAGCTTTCAATCCTGGCTCTTCTGCTGTGGGAGCAGAGGCCAAACGTTCGTGCTGTACTAACTGTGCTGCTGGGCAGCTGAGAGACACCACCTGAGAATTTGGATTCAAATGGACTTTTAGGTATGAACCCGAGGAGAGACTGCAATGATGGTGACCCCGTTGCAAAGCTGCTTGTGTGCTGAAGAGACACAGCACTAGCTTTCCCTGCTGGTCCTTCTGCCGTGTGAGCAGATGCCCCTGTTCATTCTGTGCTGTGTTGCTGCCAGCAGGGAGCAGGCTCTGGACTGATTCTATTCTAATGCTTTTCCTGTACGAGTGTTAGCAGTGAAAGCAACGATGGATGCACCAATGTAAAGGGGATTGTGTGCTGAACAGGTCCAGCACCAGCTTTCAATCCTTGCTCTTCTGCTGTGGGAGCAGAGGCCAAACGTTCGTGCTGTACTCACTGTGCTGCTGGGCAGCTGAGACGGCTTGAGAATTTGGATTCAAATGGACTTTTAGGTATGAAACCGAGGAGAGACTGCAATGATGGTGACCCCGTTGCAAAGCTGCTTGTGAGCTGAAGAAGCAGAGCACTAGCTTTCCCTGCTGCTCCTTCTGCCGTGTGAGCAGATGCCACTGTTCATTCTGTGCTGACTGTGTTGCTGCGCAGCAGAGAGCAGCCTCAGGACTGATTCTATTCAAATGCTTTTCCTGTATGAAAGTGAGCAGTGAAAGCAACGATGAATGCACCAATGTAAAAGGGATTGTGTGCTGAACAGGTCCATCACCAGCTTTCAATCCTGGCTTTTCTGCTGTGGGAGCAGAGGCCAAACGTTCGTGCTGTACTAACTGTGCTGCTGGGCAGCTGAGAGACACCACCTGAGAATTTGGATTCAAATGGACTTTTAGGTAGGAAACCGAGGAGAGACTGCAATGATGGTGACCCCGTTGCAAAGCTGCTTGTGAGCTGAAGAAGCAGAGCACTAGCTTTCCCTGCTGCTCCTTCTGCCGTGTGAGCAGATGCCACTGTTCATTCTGTGCTGACTGTGTTGCTGCGCAGCAGAGAGCAGCCTCAGGACTGATTCTATTCAAATGCTTTTCCTGTACGAGTGTTAGCAGTGAAAGCAACGATGGAGGCACCAATGTAAAGGGGATTGTGTGCTGAACAGGTCCAGCACCAGCTTTCAATCCTTGCTCTTCTGCAGTGGGAGCAGATGCTAAACGTTCGTGCAGTACTCACTGTGCTGCTGGGCAGCTGAGACCGCTTGAGAATTTGGATTCAAATGGACTTTTAGGTATGAACCCGAGGAGAGACTGCAATGATGGTGACCCCGTTGCAAAGCTGCTTGTGTGCAGAAGAAGCAGAGCACTAGCTTTCCCTGCTGCTCCTTCTGCCGTGTGAGCAGATAACACTGTTCATTCTGTGCTGACTGTGTTCCTGCGCAGCAGAGAGCAGGCTCTGGACTGATTCCATTCAAATGCTTTTCCTGTATGAAAGTGAGCAGTGAAAGCAACGATGGAGGCACCAATGTAAAGGTGATTGTGTGCTGAACAGGTCCAGCACCAGCTTTCAATCCTGGCTCTTCTGCTGTGGGAGCAGAGGCCAAACGTTCGTGCTGTACTAACTGTGCTGCTGGGCAGCTGAGAGACACCACCTGAGAATTTGGATTCAAATGGACTTTTAGTTATGAACCCGAGGAGAGACTGCAATGATGGTGACCCCGTTGCAAAGCTGCTTGTGTGCTGAAGAGACACAGCACAAGCTTTCCCTGCTGCTCCTTCTGCCGTGTGAGCAGATGCCCCTGTTCATTCTGTGCTGAGTTGCTGCCAGCAGGGAGCAGGCTCTGGACTGATTCTATTCAAATGCTTTTCCTGTACGAGTGTTAGCAGTGAAAGCAACGATGGATGCACCAATGTAAAGGGGATTGTGTGCTGAACAGGTCCAGCACCAGCTTTCAATCTTGGCTCTTCTGCCTTGGGAGCAGAGGCCAAACGTTCGTGCTGAACTCACTGTTCTGCTGGGCAGCTGAGACGGCTTGAGAATTTGGATTCAAATGGACTTTTAGGTATGAAACCGAGGAGAGACTGCAATGATGGTGACCCCGTTGCAAAGCTGCTTGTGTGCTGAAGAAGCAGAGCACTAGCTTTCCCTGCTGCTCCTTCTGCCGTGTGAGCAGATGCCACTGTTCATTCTGTGCTGACTGTGTGGCTGCGCAGCAGAGAGCAGCCTCAGGACTGATTCTATTCAAATGCTTTTCCTGTACGAGTGTTAGCAGTGAAAGCAACGATGGATGCACCAATGTAAAGGGGATTGTGTGCTGAACAGGTCCAGCACCAGCTTTCAATCCTTGCTCTTCTGCTGTGGGAGCAGATGCCAAACGTTCGTGCAGTACTCACTGTGCTGCTGGGCAGCTGAGACCGCTTGAGAATTTGGATTCAAATGGACTTTTAGGTATGAAACCGAGGAGAGACTGCAATGATGGTGACCCCGTTGCAAAGCTGCTTGTGTGCAGAAGAAGCAGAGCACTAGCTTTCCCTGCTGCTCCTTCTGCCGTGTGAGCAGATAACACTGTTCATTCTGTGCTGACTGTGTTCCTGCGCAGCAGAGAGCAGCCTCAGGACTGATTCCATTCAAATGCTTTTCCTGTATGAAAGTGAGCAGTGAAAGCAACGATGAATGCACCAATGTAAAAGGGATTGTGTGCTGAACAGGTCCAGCACCAGCTTTCAATCCTTGCTCTTCTGCTGTGGGAGCAGAGGCCAAACGTTCGTGCTGTACTAACTGTGCTGCTGGGCAGCTGAGAGACACCACCTGAGAATTTGGATTCAAATGGACTTTTAGGTAGGAAACCGAGGAGAGACTGCAATGATGGTGACCCCGTTGCAAAGCTGCTTGTGTGCTGAAGAAGCAGAGCACTAGCTTTCCCTGCTGCTCCTTCTGCCGTGTGAGCAGATGCCACTGTTCATTCTGTGCTGACTGTGTTGCTGCGCAGCAGAGAGCAGCCTCTGGACTGATTCCATTCAAATGCTTTTCCTGTATGAAAGTGAGCAGTGAAAGCAACGATGAATGCACCAATGTAAAAGGGATTGTGTGCTGAACAGGTCCAGCACCAGCTTTCAATCCTGTCTCTTCTGCTGTGGGAGCAGAGGCCAAACGTTCGTGCTGTACTAACTGTGCTGCTGGGCAGCTGAGAGACACCACCTGAGAATTTGGATTCAAATGGACTTTTAGGTAGGAAACCGAGGAGAGACTGCAATGATGGTGACCCCGTTGCAAAGCTGCTTGTGGGCTGAAGAAGCAGAGCACTAGCTTTCCCTGCTGCTCTTCTGCCGTGTGAGCAGATGCCACTGTTCATTCTGTGCTGTGTTGCTGCCAGCAGGGAGCAGGCTCTGGACTTATTCTATTCAAATGCTTTTCCTGTATGAGTGTTAGCAGTGAAAGCAACGATGGAGGCACCAATGTAAAAGGGATTGTGTGCTGAACAGGTCCAGCACCAGCTTTCAATCCTGGCTCTTCTGCTGTGGGAGCAGAGGCCAAACGTTCGTGCTGTACTCACTGTGCTGCTGGGCAGCTGAGCGACACCACCTGAGAATTTGGATTCAAATGGACTTTTAGGTAGGAAACAGGTGAGAGACTGCAATGATGGTGACCCCGTTGCAAAGCTGCTTGTGTGCTGAAGAAGCAGAGCACTAGCTTTCCCTGCTGCTCCTTCTGCCGTGTGAGCAGATGCCACTGTTCATTCTGTGCAATGCTTTTCCTGTATGAAAGTGAGCAGTGAAAGCAACGATGGAGGCACCAATGTAAAAGGGATTGTGTGCTGAACAGGTCCAGCACCAGCTTTCAATCCTGGCTCTTCTGCTGTGGGAGCAGAGGCCAAACGTTCGTGCTGTACTAACTGTGCTGCTGGGCAGCTGAGAGACACCACCTGAGAATTTGGATTCAAATGGACTTTTAGGTATGAAACCGAGGAGAGACTGCAATGATGGTGACCCCGTTGCAACGCTGCTTGTGTGCTGAAGAAGCAGAGCACTAGCTTTCCCTGCTGCTCCTTCTGCCGTGTGAGCAGATGCCACTGTTCATTCTGTGCTGACTGTGTTCCTGCGCAGCAGAGAGCAGCCTCTGGACTGATTCCATTCGAATGCTTTTCCTGTACGAAAGTGAGCAGTGAAAGCAACGATGAATGCACCAATGTAAAAGGGATTGTGTGCTGAACAGGTCCAGCACCAGCTTTCAATCCTGGCTCTTCTGCTGTGGGAGCAGAGGCCAAACGTTCGTGCTGTACTAACTGTGCTGCTGGGCAGCTGAGCGACACCACCTGAGAATTCGGATTCAAAAGGACTTTTAGGTATGAACCCGAGGAGAGACTGCAATGATGGTGACCCCGTTGCAAAGCTGCTTGTGTGCTGAAGAAGCAGAGCACTAGCTTTCCCTGCTGCTCCTTCTGCCGTGTGAGCAGATGCCACTCTTCATTCTGTGCAATGCTTTTCCTGTATGAAAGTGAGCAGTGAAAGCAACGATGGAGGCACCAATGTAAAAGGGATTGTGTGCTGAACAGGTCCAGCACCAGCTTTCAATCCTGGCTCTTCTGCTGTGGGAGCAGAGGCCAAACGTTCGTGCTGTACTAACTGTGCTGCTGGGCAGCTGAGAGACACCACCTGAGAATTCGGATTCAAATGGACTTTTAGGTATGAACCCGAGGAGAGACTGCAATGATGGTGACCCCGTTGCAAAGCTACTTGTGTGCTGAAGAGACACAGCACTAGCTTTCCCTGCTGGTCCTTCTGCCGTGTGAGCAGATGCCCCTGTTCATTCTGTGCTGTGTTGCTGCCAGCAGGGAGCAGGCTCTGGACTGATTCTATTCAAATGCTTTTCCTGTACGAGTGTTAGCAGTGAAAGCAACGATGGATGCACCAATGTAAAGGGGATTGTGTGCTGAACAGGTCCAGCACCAGCTTTCAATCCTTGCTCTTCTGCTGTGGGAGCAGAGGCCAAACGTTCGTGCTGTACTCACTGAGCTGCTGGGCAGCTGAGACGGCTTGAGAATTTGGATTCAAATGGACTTTTAGGTATGAAACCGAGGAGAGACTGCAATGATGGTGACCCCGTTGCAAAGCTGCTTGTGTGCTGAAGAAGCAGAGCACTAGCTTTCCCTGCTGCTCCTTCTGCCGTGTGAGCAGATGCCACTGTTCATTCTGTGCTGACTGTGTTGCTGCGCAGCAGAGAGCAGCCTCAGGACTGATTCTATTCAAATGCTTTTCCTGTATGAAAGTGAGCAGTGAAAGCAACGATGAATGCACCAATGTAAAAGGGATTGTGTGCTGAACAGGTCCATCACCAGCTTTCAATCCTGGCTTTTCTGCTGTGGGAGCAGAGGCCAAACGTTCGTGCTGTACTAACTGTGCTGCTGGGCAGCTGAGAGACACCACCTGAGAATTTTGATTCAAATGGACTTTTAGGTAGGAAACCGAGGAGAGACTGCAATGATGGTGACCCCGTTGCAAAGCTGCTTGTGAGCTGAAGAAGCAGAGCACTAGCTTTCCCTGCTGCTCCTTCTGCCGTGTGAGCAGATGCCACTGTTCATTCTGTGCTGACTGTGTTGCTGCGCAGCAGAGAGCAGCCTCAGGACTGATTCTATTCAAATGCTTTTCCTGTACGAGTGTTAGCAGTGAAAGCAACGATGGAGGCACCAATGTAAAGGGGATTGTGTGCTGAACAGGTCCAGCACCAGCTTTCAATCCTTGCTCTTCTGCTGTGGGAGCAGATGCTAAACGTTCGTGCAGTACTCACTGTGCTGCTGGGCAGCTGAGACCGCTTGAGAATTTGGATTCAAATGGACTTTTAGGTATGAACCCGAGGAGAGACTGCAATGATGGTGACCCCGTTGCAAAGCTGCTTGTGTGCAGAAGAAGCAGAGCACTAGCTTTCCCTGCTGCTCCTTCTGCCGTGTGAGCAGATAACACTGTTCATTCTGTGCTGACTGTGTTCCTGCGCAGCAGAGAGCAGGCTCTGGACTGATTCCATTCAAATGCTTTTCCTGTATGAAAGTGAGCAGTGAAAGCAACGATGGAGGCACCAATGTAAAGGTGATTGTGTGCTGAACAGGTCCAGCACCAGCTTTCAATCCTGGCACTTCTGCTGTGGGAGCAGAGGCCAAACGTTCGTGCTGTACTCACTGTGCTGCTGGGCAGCTGAGCGACACCACCTGAGAATTTGGATTCAAATGGACTTTTAGGTAGGAAACCGAGGAGAGACTGCAATGATGGTGACCCCGTTGCAAAGCTGCTTGTGTGCTGAAGAAGCAGAGCACTAGCTTTCCCTGCTGCTCCTTCTGCCGTGTGAGCAGATGCCACTGTTCATTCTGTGCTGACTGTGTTGCTGCGCAGCAGAGAGCAGCCTCAGGACTGATTCTATTCAAATGCTTTTCCTGTACGAGTGTTAGCAGTGAAAGCAACGATGGATGCACCAATGTAAAGGGGATTGTGTGCTGAACAGGTCCAGCACCAGCTTTCAATCCTGGCTCTTCTGCTGTGGGAGCAGAGGGCAAACGTTCGTGCTGTACTAACTGTGCTGCTCGGCAGCTGAGAGACACCACCTGAGAATTTGGATTCAAATGGACTTTTAGGTATGAACCCGAGGAGAGACTGCAGTGATGGTGACCCCGTTGCAAAGCTTCTTGTGTGCTGAAGAGACACAGCACTAGGTTTCCCTGCTGGTCCTTCTGCCGTGTGAGCAGATGCCACTCTTCATTCTGTGCTGTGTTGCTGCCAGCAGGGAGCAGGCTCTGGACTGATTCTATTCAAATGCTTTTCCTGTACGAGTGTTAGCAGTGAAAGCAACGATGGATGCACCAATGTAAAGGGGATTGTGTGCTGAACAGGTCCAGCACCAGCTTTCAATCCTGGCTCTTCTGCTGTGGGAGCAGAGGCCAAACGTTCGTGCTGTACTAACTGTGCTGCTGGGCAGCTGAGCGACACCACCTGAGAATTCGGATTCAAAAGGACTTTTAGGTATGAAGCCGAGGAGAGACTGCAATGATGGTGACCCCGTTGCAAAGCTGCTTGTGTGCTGAAGAAGCAGAGCACTAGCTTTCCCTGCTGCTCCTTCTGCCGTGTGAGCAGATGCCACTGTTCATTCTGTGCTGACTGTGTTGCTGCGCAGCAGAGAGCAGCCTCAGGACTGATTCCATTCAAATGCTTTTCCTGTATGAAAGTGAGCAGTGAAAGCAACGATGAATGCACCAATGTAAAGGGATTGTGTGCTGAACAGGTCCATCACCAGCTTTCAATCCTGGCTCTTCTGCTGTGGGAGCAGAGGCCAAACGTTCGTGCTGTACTAACTGTGCTGCTGGGCAGCTGAGAGACACCACCTGAGAATTTGGATTCAAATGGACTTTTAGGTAGGAAACCGAGGAGAGACTGCAATGATGGTGACCCCGTTGCAAAGCTGCTTGTGTGCTGAAGAAGCAGAGCACTAGCTTTCCCTGCTGCTCCTTCTGCCGTGTGAGCAGATGCCACTGTTCATTCTGTGCTGACTTTGTTGCTGCGCAGCAGAGAGCAGCCTCAGGACTGATTCTATTCAAATGCTTTTCCTGTACGAGTGTTAGCAGTGAAAGCAACGATGGATGCACCAATGTAAAGGGGATTGTGTGCTGAACAGGTCCAGCACCAGCTTTCAATCCTTGCTCTTCTGCTGTGGGAGCAGATGCCAAACGTTCGTGCAGTACTCACTGTGCTGCTGGGCAGCTGAGACCGCTTGAGAATTTGGATTCAAATGGACTTTTAGGTATGAACCCGAGGAGAGACTGCAATGATGGTGACCCCGTTGAAAAGCTGCTTGTGTGCTGAAGAAGCAGAGCACTAGCTTTCCCTGCTGCTCCTTCTGCCGTGTGAGCAGATGCCACTGTTCATTCTGTGCTGACTGTGTTCCTGCGCAGCAGAGAGCAGGCTCTGGACTGATTCCATTCAAATGCTTTTCCTGTATGAAAATGAGCAGTGAAAGCAACGATGGAGGCACCAATGTAAAAGGGATTGTGTGCTGAACAGGTCCAGCACCAGCTTTCAATCCTGGCTCTTCTGCTGTGGGAGCAGAGGCCAAACGTTCGTGCTGTACTAACTGTGCTGCTGGGCAGCTGAGAGACACCACCTGAGAATTTGGATTCAAATGGACTTTTAGGTATGAACCCGAGGAGAGACTGCAATGATGGTGACCCCGTTGCAAAGCTGCTTGTGTGCTGAAGAAGCAGAGCACTAGCTTTCCCTGCTGCTCCTTCTGCCGTGTGAGCAGATGCCACTGTTCATTCTGTGCTGACTGTGTTCCTGCGCAGCAGAGAGCAGCCTCTGGACTGATTCCATTCAAATGCTTTTCCTGTATGAATGTGAGCAGTGAAAGCAACGATGGAGGCACCAATGTAAAGGTGATTGTTTGCTGAACAGGTCCAGCACCAGCTTTCAATCCTGGCTCTTCTGCTGTGGGAGCAGAGGCCAAACGTTCGTGCTGTACTAACTGTGCTGCTGGGCAGCTGAGAGACACCACCTGAGAATTTGGATTCAAATGGACTTTTAGGTATGAACCCGAGGAGAGACTGCAGTGATGGTGACCCCGTTGCAAAGCTGCTTGTGTGCTGAAGAGACACAGCACTAGCTTTCCCTGCTGGTCCTTCTGCCGTGTGAGCAGATGCCCCTGTTCATTCTGTGCTGTGTTGCTGCCAGCAGGGAGCAGGCTCTGGACTGATTCTATTCAAATGCTTTTCCTGTACGAGTGTTAGCAGTGAAAGCAACGATGGAGGAACCAATGTAAAGGGGATTGTGTGCTGAACAGGTCCAGCACCAGCTTTCAATCCTTGCTCTTCTGCTGTGGGAGCAGAGGCCAAACGTTCGTGCTGTACTCACTGTGCTGCTGGGCAGCTGAGACGGCTTGAGAATTTGGATTCAAATGGACTTTTAGGAAGGAAACCGAGGAGAGACTGCAATGATGGTGACCCCGTTGCAAAGCTGCTTGTGTGCTGAAGAAGCAGAGCACTAGCTTTCCCTGCTGCTCCTTCTGCCGTGTGAGCAGATGCCACTGTTCATTCTGTGCTGACTGTGTTCCTGCGCAGCAGAGAGCAGCCTCTGGACTGATTCTATTCAAATGCTTTTCCTGTATGAAAGTGAGCAGTGGAAGCAACGATGAATGCACCAATGTAAAAGGGATTGTGTGCTGAACAGGTCCATCACCAGCTTTCAATCCTGGCTCTTCTGCTGTGGGAGCAGAGGCCAAACGTTCGTGCTGTACTAACTGTGCTGCTGGGCAGCTGAGAGACACCACCTGAGAATTTTGATTCAAATGGACTTTTAGGTAGGAAACCGAGGAGAGACTGCAATGATGGTGACCCCGTTGCAAAGCTGCTTGTGTGCTGAAGAAGCAGAGCACTAGCTTTCCCTGCTGCTCCTTCTGCCGTGTGAGCAGATGCCACTGTTCATTCAGTGCTGACTGTGTTGCTGCGCAGCAGAGAGCAGGCTCTGGACTGATTCCATTCAAATGCTTTTCCTGTACGAGTGTTAGCAGTGAAAGCAACGATGGATGCACCAATGTAAAGGGGATTGTGTGCTGAACAGGTCCAGCACAAGCTTTCAATCCTGGCTCTTCTGCTGTGGGAGCAGATGCCAAACGTTCGTGCAGTACTCACTGTGCTGCTGGGCAGCTGAGAGACACCACCTGAGAATTTGGATTCAAATGGACTTTTAGGTATGAAACCGAGGAGAGACTGCAATGATGGTGACCCCGTCGCAAAGCTCCTTGTGTGCTGAAGAAGCAGAGCACTAGCTTTCCCTGCTGCTCCTTCTGCCGTGTGAGCAGATGCCACTGTTCATTCTGTGCTGACTGTGTTGCTGGGCAGCAGAGAGCAGCCTCTGGACTGATTCCATTCAAATGCTTTTCCTGTATGAATGTGAGCAGTGAAAGCAACGATGGATGCACCAATGTAAAGGGGATTGTGTGCTGAACAGGTCCAGCACCAGCTTTCAATCCTGGCTCTTCTGCTGTGGGAGCAGAGGCCAAACGTTCGTGCTGTACTAACTGTGCTGCTGGGCAGCTGAGCGACACCACCTGAGAATTCGGATTCAAAAGGACTTTTAGGTATGAAGCCGAGGAGAGACTGCAATGATGGTGACCCCGTTGCAAAGCTGCTTGTGTGCTGAAGAAGCAGAGCACTAGCTTTCCCTGCTGCTCCTTCTGCCGTGTGAGCAGATGCCACTGTTCATTCTGTGCTGACTGTGTTGCTGCGCAGCAGAGAGCAGCCTCAGGACTGATTCTATTCAAATGCTTTTCCTGTACGAGTGTTAGCAGTGAAAGCAACGATGGATGCACCAATGTAAAGGGGATTGTGTGCTGAACAGGTCCAGCACCAGCTTTCAATCCTTGCTCTTCTGCTGTGGGAGCAGAGGCCAAACGTTCGTGCAGTACTCACTGTGCTGCTGGGCAGCTGAGACGGCTTGAGAATTTGGATTCAAATGGACTTTTAGGTATGAACCCGAGGAGAGACTGCAATATGGTGACCCCGTTGCAAAGCTGCTTGTGTGCTGAAGAAGCAGAGCACTAGCTTTCCCTGCTGCTCCTTCTGCCGTGTAACCAGATGCCACTGTTCATTCTGTGCTGACTGTGTTGCTGCGCAGCAGAGAGCAGCCTCAGTACTGATTCTATTCAAATGCTTTTCCTGTACGAGTGTTAGCAGTGAAAGCAACGATGGATGCACCAATGTAAAGGGGATTGTGTGCTGAACAGGTCCAGCACCAGCTTTCAATCCTTGCTCTTCTGCTGTGGGAGCAGATGCCAAACGTTCGTGCAGTACTCACTGTGCTGCTGGGCAGCTGAGACCGCTTGAGAATTTGGATTCAAATGGACTTTTAGGTATGAAACCGAGGAGAGACTGCAATGATGGTGACCCCGTTGCAAAGCTGCTTGTGTGCAGAAGAAGCAGAGCACTAGCTTTCCCTGCTGCTCCTTCTGCCGTGTGAGCAGATAACACTGTTCATTCTGTGCTGTGTTCCTGCGCAGCAGAGAGCAGCCTCTGGACTGATTCCATTCAAATGCTTTTCCTGTATGAAAGTGAGCAGTGAAAGCAACGATGGAGGCACCAATGTAAAAGGGATTGTGTGCTGAACAGGTCCAGCACCAGCTTTCAATCCTGGCTCTTCTGCTGTGGGAGCAGAGGCCAAACGTTCGTGCTGTACTAACTGTGCTGCTGGGCAGCTGAGAGACACCACCTGAGAATTTGGATTCAAATGGACTTTTAGGTAGGAAACCGAGGAGAGACTGCAATGATGTTGACCCCGTTGCAAAGCTGCTTGTGTACTGAAGAAGCAGAGCACTAGCTTTCCCTGCTGCTCCTTCTGCCGTGTGAGCAGATGCCACTCTTCATTCTGTGCTGACTGTGTTGCTGCGCAGCA
The DNA here is from genome assembly GCF_033815535.1 of Pezoporus flaviventris. NCBI lineage: Eukaryota > Metazoa > Chordata > Aves > Psittaciformes > Psittacidae > Pezoporus > Pezoporus flaviventris. The sequence goes on from NW_026893005.1 coordinate 141,244, forward strand.
GAGAGCAGCCTCTGGACTGATTCCATTCAAATGCTTTTCCTGTATGAACGTGCGCAGTGAAAGCAACGATGAATGCACCAATGTAAAAGGGATTGTGTGCTGAACAGGTCCAGCACCAGCTTTCAATCCTGGCTCTTCTGCTGTGGGAGCAGAGGCCAAACATTCGTGCTGTACTAACTGTGCTGCTGGGCAGCTGAGAGACACCACCTGAGAATTTGGATTCAAATGGACTTTTAGGTATGAACCCGAGGAGAGACTGCAATGATGGTGACCCCGTTGCAAAGCTGCTTGTGTGCTGAAGAAGCAGAGCACTAGCTTTCCCTGCTGCTCCTTCTGCCGTGTGAGCAGATGCCACTCTTCATTCTGTGCTGACTGTGTTGCTGCGCAGCAGAGAGCAGCCTCAGGACTGATTCTATTCAAATGCTTTTCCTGTACGAGTGTTAGCAGTGAAAGCAACGATGGATGCACCAATGTAAAGGGGATTGTGTGCTGAACAGGTCCAGCACCAGCTTTCAATCCTGGCTCTTCTGCTGTGGGAGCAGAGGCCAAACGTTCGTGCTGTACTAACTGTGCTGCTGGGCAGCTCAGAGACACCACCTGAGAATTTGGATTCAAATGGACTTTTAGGTATGAAGCCGAGGAGAGACTGCAATGATGGTGACCCCGTTGCAAAGCTGCTTGTGTGCTGATGAAGCAGAGCACTAGCTTTCCCTGCTGCTCCTTCTGCCGTGTGAGCAGATGCCACTCTTCATTCTGTGCTGACTGTGTTGCTGCGCAGCAGAGAGCAGCCTCTGGACTGATTCCATTCAAATGCTTTTCCTGTATGAATGTGAGCAGTGAAAGCAACGATGGAGGCACCAATGTAAAGGTGATTGTGTGCTGAACAGGTCCAGCACCAGCTTTCAATCCTGGCTCTTCTGCTGTGGGAGCAGAGGCCAAACGTTAGTGCTGTACTAACTGTGCTGCTGGGCAGCTGAGAGACACCACCTGAGAATTTGGATTCAAATGGACTTTTAGTTATGAACCCGAGGAGAGACTGCAATGATGGTGACCCCGTTGCAAAGCTGCTTGTGTGCTGAAGAGACACAGCACTAGCTTTCCCTGCAGCTCCTTCTGCCGTGTGAGCAGATGCCCCTGTTCATTCTGTGCTGTGTTGCTGCCAGCAGGGAGCAGGCTCTGGACTGATTCTATTCAAATGCTTTTCCTGTACGAGTGTTAGCAGTGAAAGCAACGATGGATGCACCAATGTAAAGGGGATTGTGTGCTGAACAGGTCCAGCACCAGCTTTCAATCCTGGCTCTTCTGCCTTGGGAGCAGAGGCCAAACGTTCGTGCTGAACTCACTGTGCTGCTGGGCAGCTGAGACGGCTAGAGAATTTGGATTCAAATGGACTTTTAGGTATGAAACCGAGGAGAGACTGCAATGATGGTGACCCCGTTGCAAAGCTGCTTGTGTGCTGAAGAAGCAGAGCACTAGCTTTTTCTGCTGCTCCTTCTGCCGTGTGAGCAGATGCCACTGTTCATTCTGTGCTGACTGTGTTGCTGCGCAGCAGAGAGCAGCCTCAGGACTGATTCTATTCAAATGCTTTTCCTGTACGAGTGTTAGCAGTGAAAGCAACGATGGATGCACCAATGTAAAGGGGATTGTGTGCTGAACAGGTCCAGCACCAGCTTTCAATCCTTGCTCTTCTGCTGTGGGAGCAGATGCCAAACGTTCGTGCAGTACTCACTGTGCTGCTGGGCAGCTGAGACCGCTTGAGAATTTGGATTCAAATGGACTTTTAGGTAGGAAACCGAGGAGAGACTGCAATGATGGTGACCCCGTTGCAAAGCTGCTTGTGTGCAGAAGAAGCAGAGCACTAGCTTTCCCTGCTGCTCCTTCTGCCGTGTGAGCAGATAACACTGTTCATTCTGTGCTGACTGTGTTCCTGCGCAGCAGAGAGCAGGCTCTGGACTGATTCCATTCAAATGCTTTTCCTGTATGAAAGTGAGCAGTGAAAGCAACGATGGAGGCACCAATGTAAAAGGGATTGTGTGCTGAACAGGTCCAGCACCAGCTTTCAATCCTGGCTCTTCTGCTGTGGGAGCAGAGGCCAAACGTTCGTGCTGTACTAACTGTGCTGCTGGGCAGCTGAGAGACACCACCTGAGAATTTGGATTCAAATGGACTTTTAGGTAGGAAACCGAGGAGAGACTGCAATGATGTTGACCCCGTTGCAAAGCTGCTTGTGTACTGAAGAAGCAGAGCACTAGCTTTCCCTGCTGCTCCTTCTGCCGTGTGAGCAGATGCCACTCTTCATTCTGTGCTGACTGTGTTGCTGCGCAGCAGAGAGCAGCCTCTGGACTGATTCCATTCAAATGCTTTTCCTGTATGAAAGTGCGCAGTGAAAGCAACGATGAATGCACCAATGTAAAAGGGATTGTGTGCTGAACAGGTCCAGCACCAGCTTTCAATCCTGGCTCTTCTGCTGTGGGAGCAGAGGCCAAACATTCGTGCTGTACTAACTGTGCTGCTGGGCAGCTGAGAGACACCACCTGAGAATTTGGATTCAAATGGACTTTTAGGTATGAACCCGAGGAGAGACTGCAATGATGGTGACCCCGTTGCAAAGCTGCTTGTGTGCTGAAGAAGCAGAGCACTAGCTTTCCCTGCTGCTCCTTCTGCCGTGTGAGCAGATGCCACTCTTCATTCTGTGCTGACTGTGTTGCTGCGCAGCAGAGAGCAGCCTCAGGACTGATTCTATTCAAATGCTTTTCCTGTACGAGTGTTAGCAGTGAAAGCAACGATGGATGCACCAATGTAAAGGGGATTGTGTGCTGAACAGGTCCAGCACCAGCTTTCAATCCTGGCTCTTCTGCTGTGGGAGCAGAGGCCAAACGTTCGTGCTGTACTAACTGTGCTGCTGGGCAGCTGAGAGACACCACCTGAGAATTTGGATTCAAATGGACTTTTAGGTATGAAGCCGAGGAGAGACTGCAATGATGGTGACCCCGTTGCAAAGCTGCTTGTGTGCTGATGAAGCAGAGCACTAGCTTTCCCTGCTGCTCCTTCTGCCGTGTGAGCAGATGCCACTCTTCATTCTGTGCTGACTGTGTTGCTGCGCAGCAGAGAGCAGCCTCTGGACTGATTCCATTCAAATGCTTTTCCTGTATGAATGTGAGCAGTGAAAGCAACGATGGAGGCACCAATGTAAAGGTGATTGTGTGCTGAACAGGTCCAGCACCAGCTTTCAATCCTGGCTCTTCTGCTGTGGGAGCAGAGGCCAAACGTTAGTGCTGTACTAACTGTGCTGCTGGGCAGCTGAGAGACACCACCTGAGAATTTGGATTCAAATGGACTTTTAGGTATGAAACCGAGGAGAGACTGCAATGATGGTGACCCCGTTGCAAAGCTGCTTGTGTGCTGAAGAAGCAGAGCACTAGCTTTTTCTGCTGCTCCTTCTGCCGTGTGAGCAGATGCCCCTGTTCATTCTGTGCTGTGTTGCTGCCAGCAGGGAGCAGCCTCAGGACTGATTCTATTCAAATGCTTTTCCTGTACGAGTGTTAGCAGTGAAAGCAACGATGGATGCACCAATGTAAAGGGGATTGTGTGCTGAACAGGTCCAGCACCAGCTTTCAATCCTTGCTCTTCTGCTGTGGGAGCAGATGCCAAACGTTCGTGCAGTACTCACTGTGCTGCTGGGCAGCTGAGACCGCTTGAGAATTTGGATTCAAATGGACTTTTAGGTATGAAACCGAGGAGAGACTGCAATGATGGTGACCCCGTTGCAAAGCTGCTTGTGTGCAGAAGAAGCAGAGCACTAGCTTTCCCTGCTGCTCCTTCTGCCGTGTGAGCAGATAACACTGTTCATTCTGTGCTGACTGTGTTCCTGCGCAGCAGAGAGCAGGCTCTGGACTGATTCCATTCAAATGCTTTTCCTGTATGAAAGTGAGCAGTGAAAGCAACGATGGAGGCACCAATGTAAAAGGGATTGTGTGCTGAACAGGTCCAGCACCAGCTTTCAATCCTGGCTCTTCTGCTGTGGGAGCAGAGGCCAAACGTTCGTGCTGTACTAACTGTGCTGCTGGGCAGCTGAGAGACACCACCTGAGAATTTGGATTCAAATGGACTTTTAGGTATGAACCCGCGGAGAGACTGCAATGATGGTGACCCCGTTGCAAAGCTGCTTGTGTGCTGAAGAAGCAGAGCACTAGCTTTCCCTGCTGCTCCTTCTGCCGTGTGAGCAGATGCCACTGTTCATTCTGTGCTGACTGTGTTCCTGCGCAGCAGAGAGCAGCCTCTGGACTGATTCCATTCAAATGCTTTTCCTGTATGAATGTGAGCAGTGAAAGCAACGATGGAGGCACCAATGTAAAGGTGATTGTTTGCTGAACAGGTCCAGCACCAGCTTTCAATCCTGGCTCTTCTGCTGTGGGAGCAGAGGCCAAACGTTCGTGCTGTACTAACTGTGCTGCTGGGCAGCTGAGAGACACCACCTGAGAATTTGGATTCAAATGGACTTTTAGGTATGAACCCGAGGAGAGACTGCAATGATGGTGACCCCGTTGCAAAGCTGCTTGTGTGCTGAAGAGACACAGCACTAGCTTTCCCTGCTGGTCCTTCTGCCGTGTGAGCAGATGCCCCTGTTCATTCTGTGCTGTGTTGCTGCCAGCAGGGAGCAGGCTCTGGACTGATTCTATTCAAATGCTTTTCCTGTACGAGTGTTAGCAGTGAAAGAAACGATGGAGGCACCAATGTAAAGGGGATTGTGTGCTGAACAGGTCCAGCACCAGCTTTCAATCCTTGCTCTTCTGCTGTGGGAGCAGAGGCCAAACGTTCGTGCTGTACTCACTGTGCTGCTGGGCAGCTGAGACGGCTTGAGAATTTGGATTCAAATGGACTTTTAGGTAGGAAACCGAGGAGAGACTGCAATGATGGTGACCCCGTTGCAAAGCTGCTTGTGTGCTGAAGAAGCAGAGCACTAGCTTTCCCTGCTGCTCCTTCTGCCGTGTGAGCAGATGCCACTGTTCATTCTGTGCTGACTGTGTTCCTGCGCAGCAGAGAGCAGCCTCTGGACTGATTCTATTCAAATGCTTTTCCTGTACGAGTGTTAGCAGTGAAAGCAACGATGGATGCACCAATGTAAAGGGGATTGTGTGCTGAACAGGTCCAGCACCAGCTTTCAATCCTTGCTCTTCTGCTGTGGGAGCAGATGCCAAACGTTCGTGCAGTACTCACTGTGCTGCTGGGCAGCTGAGACCGCTTGAGAATTTGGATTCAAATGGACTTTTAGGTATGAAACCGAGGAGAGACTGCAATGATGGTGACCCCGTTGCAAAGCTGCTTGTGTGCAGAAGAAGCAGAGCACTAGCTTTCCCTGCTGCTCCTTCTGCCGTGTGAGCAGATAACACTGTTCATTCTGTGCTGACTGTGTTCCTGCGCAGCAGAGAGCAGGCTCTGGACTGATTCCATTCAAATGCTTTTCCTGTATGAAAGTGAGCAGTGAAAGCAACGATGGAGGCACCAATGTAAAAGGGATTGTGTGCTGAACAGGTCCAGCACCAGCTTTCAATCCTGGCTCTTCTGCTGTGGGAGCAGAGGCCAAACGTTCGTGCTGTACTAACTGTGCTGCTGGGCAGCTGAGAGACACCACCTGAGAATTTGGATTCAAATGGACTTTTAGGTAGGAAACCGAGGAGAGACTGCAATGATGTTGACCCCGTTGCAAAGCTGCTTGTGTACTGAAGAAGCAGAGCACTAGCTTTCCCTGCTGCTCCTTCTGCCGTGTGAGCAGATGCCACTGTTCATTCTGTGCTGACTGTGTTGCTGCGCAGCAGAGAGCAGCCTCTGGACTGATTCCATTCAAATGCTTTTCCTGTATGAAAGTGCGCAGTGAAAGCAACGATGAATGCACCAATGTAAAAGGGATTGTGTGCTGAACAGGTCCAGCACCAGCTTTCAATCCTGGCTCTTCTGCTGTGGGAGCAGAGGCCAAACATTCGTGCTGTACTAACTGTGCTGCTGGGCAGCTGAGAGACACCACCTGAGAATTTGGATTCAAATGGACTTTTAGGTATGAACCCGAGGAGAGACTGCAATGATGGTGACCCCGTTGCAAAGCTGCTTGTGTGCTGAAGAAGCAGAGCACTAGCTTTCCCTGCTGCTCCTTCTGCCGTGTGAGCAGATGCCACTCTTCATTCTGTGCTGACTGTGTTGCTGCGCAGCAGAGAGCAGCCTCAGGACTGATTCTATTCAAATGCTTTTCCTGTACGAGTGTTAGCAGTGAAAGCAACGATGGATGCACCAATGTAAAGGGGATTGTGTGCTGAACAGGTCCAGCACCAGCTTTCAATCCTGGCTCTTCTGCCTTGGGAGCAGAGGCCAAACGTTCGTGCTGAACTCACTGTGCTGCTGGGCAGCTGAGACGGCTAGAGAATTTGGATTCAAATGGACTTTTAGGTATGAAACCGAGGAGAGACTGCAATGATGGTGACCCCGTTGCAAAGCTGCTTGTGTGCTGAAGAAGCAGAGCACTAGCTTTCCCTGCTGCTCCTTCTGCCGTGTGAGCAGATGCCACTCTTCATTCTGTGCTGACTGTGTTGCTGCGCAGCAGAGAGCAGCCTCAGGACTGATTCTATTCAAATGCTTTTCCTGTACGAGTGTTAGCAGTGAAAGCAACGATGGATGCACCAATGTAAAGGGGATTGTGTGCTGAACAGGTCCAGCACCAGCTTTCAATCCTTGCTCTTCTGCTGTGGGAGCAGATGCCAAACGTTCGTGCAGTACTCACTGTGCTGCTGGGCAGCTGAGACCGCTTGAGAATTTGGATTCAAATGGACTTTTAGGTATGAAACCGAGGAGAGACTGCAATGATGGTGACCCCGTTGCAAAGCTGCTTGTGTGCAGAAGAAGCAGAGCACTAGCTTTCCCTGCTGCTCCTTCTGCCGTGTGAGCAGATAACACTGTTCATTCTGTGCTGACTGTGTTCCTGCGCAGCAGAGAGCAGGCTCTGGACTGATTCCATTCAAATGCTTTTCCTGTATGAAAGTGAGCAGTGAAAGCAACGATGGAGGCACCAATGTAAAAGGGATTGTGTGCTGAACAGGTCCAGCACCAGCTTTCAATCCTGGCTCTTCTGCTGTGGGAGCAGAGGCCAAACGTTCGTGCTGTACTAACTGTGCTGCTGGGCAGCTGAGAGACACCACCTGAGAATTTGGATTCAAATGGACTTTTAGGTATGAACCCGAGGAGAGACTGCAATGATGGTGACCCCGTTGCAAAGCTGCTTGTGTGCTGAAGAAGCAGAGCACTAGCTTTCCCTGCTGCTCCTTCTGCCGTGTGAGCAGATGCCAGTGTTCATTCTGTGCTGACTGTGTTGCTGCGCAGCAGAGAGCAGCCTCTGGACTGATTCCATTCAAATGCTTTTCCTGTATGAAAGTGCGCAGTGAAAGCAACGATGAATGCACCAATGTAAAAGGGATTGTGTGCTGAACAGGTCCAGACAGCTTTCAATCCTGGCTCTTCTGCTGTGGGAGCAGAGGCCAAACGTTCGTGCTGTACTAACTGTGCTGCTGGGCAGCTGAGAGACACCACCTGAGAATTTGGATTCAAATGGACTTTTAGGTAGGAAACCGAGGAGAGACTGCAATGATGGTGACCCCGTTGCAAAGCTGCTTGTGGGCTGAAGAAGCAGAGCACTAGCTTTCCCTGCTGCTCTTCTGCCGTGTGAGCAGATGCCACTGTTCATTCTGTGCTGTGTTGCTGCCAGCAGGGAGCAGGCTCTGGACGGATTCTATTCAAATGCTTTTCCTGTATGAGTGTTAGCAGTGAAAGCAACGATGGAGGCACCAATGTAAAGGGGATTGTGTGCTGAACAGGTCCAGCACCAGCTTTCAATCCTGGCTCTTCTGCTGTGGGAGCAGAGGCCAAACGTTCGTGCTGTACTAACTGTGCTGCTGGGCAGCTGAGAGACGCCACCTGAGAATTTGGATTCAAATGGACTTTTAGGTAGGAAACCGAGGAGAGACTGCAATGATGGTGACCCCGTTGCAAAGCTGCTTGTGTGCTGAAGAAGCAGAGCACTAGCTTTCCCTGCTGCTCCTTCTGCCGTGTGAGCAGATGCCACTGTTCATTCTGTGCTGACTGTGTTGCTGCGCAGCAGAGAGCAGCCTCAGGACTGATTCCATTCAAATGCTTTTCCTGTACGAGTGTAAGCAGTGAAAGCAACGATGGATGCACCAATGTAAAGGGGATTGTGTGCTGAACAGGTCCAGCACCAGCTTTCAATCCTGGCTCTTCTGCTGTGGGAGCAGAGGCCAAACGTTCGTGCTGTACTAACTGTGCTGCTGGGCAGCTGAGAGACACCACCTGAGAATTTGGATTCAAATGGACTTTTAGGTATGAAGCCGAGGAGAGACTGCAATGATGGTGACCCCGTTGCAAAGCTGCTTGTGTGCTGAAGAGACACAGCACTAGCTTTCCCTGCTGCTCCTTCTGCCGTGTGAGCAGATGCCCCTGTTCATTCTGTGCTGAGTTGCTGCCAGCAGGGAGCGGGCTCTGGACTGATTCTATTCAAATGCTTTTCCTGTACGAGTGTTAGCAGTGAAAGCAACGATGGATGCACCAATGTAAAGGGGATTGTGTGCTGAACAGGTCCAGCACCAGCTTTCAATCCTGGCTCTTCTGCCTTGGGAGCAGAGGCCAAACGTTCGTGCTGAACTCACTGTGCTGCTGGGCAGCTGAGACCGCTTGAGAATTTGGATTCAAATGGACTTTTAGGTATGAAACCGAGGAGAGACTGCAATGATGGTGACCCCGTTGCAAAGCTGCTTGTGTGCTGAAGAAGCAGAGCACTAGCTTTCCCTGCTGCTCCTTCTGCCGTGTGAGCAGATGCCACTGTTCTTTCTGAGCTGACTGTGTTGCTGCTCAGCAGAGAGCAGGCTCAGGACTGATTCTATTCAAATGCTTTTCCTGTACGAGTGTTAGCAGTGAAAGCAACGATGGATGCACCAATGTAAAGGGGATTGTGTGCTGAACAGGTCCAGCACCAGCTTTCAATCCTTGCTCTTCTGCTGTGGGAGCAGATGCCAAACGTTCGTGCATTACTCACTGTGCTGCTGGGCAGCTGAGACCGCTTGAGAATTTGGATTCAAATGGACTTTTAGGTAGGAAACCGAGGAGAGACTGCAATGATGGTGACCCCGTTGCAAAGCTGCTTGTGTGCTGAAGAAGCAGAGCACTAGCTTTCCCTGCTGCTCCTTCTGCCGTGTGAGCAGATAACACTGTTCATTCTGTGCTGACTGTGTTCCTGCGCAGCAGAGAGCAGCCTCAGGACTGATTCCATTCAAATGCTTTTCCTGTATGAAAGTGAGCAGTGAAAGCAACGATGGAGGCACCAATGTAAAAGGGATTGTGTGCTGAACAGGTCCAGCAAGAGCTTTCATTCCTGGCTCTTCTGCTGTGGGAGCAGAGACCAAACGTTCGTGCTGTACTAACTGTGCTGCTGGGCAGCTGAGAGACACCACCTGAGAATTTGGATTCAAATGGACTTTTAGGTAGGAAACCGAGGAGAGACTGCAATGATGGTGACCCCCTTGCAAAGCTGCTTGTGTGCTGAAGAAGTAGACCACTAGGTTTCCCTGCTGCTCCTTCTGCCGTGTGAGCAGATGCCACTGTTCATTCTGTGCTGACTGTGTTGCTGCGCAGCAGAGAGCAGGCTCTGCACTGATTCCATTCAAATGCTTTTCCTGTATGAAAGTGAGCAGTGAAAGCAACGATGAATGCACCAATGTAAAAGGGATTGTGTGCTGAACAGGTCCAGCACCAGCTTTCAATCCTGGCTCTTCTGCTGTGGGAGCAGAGGCCAAACGTTCGTGCTGTACTAACTGTGCTGCTGGGCAGCTGAGAGACACCACCTGAGAATTTGGATTCAAATGGACTTTTAGGTATGAACCCGAGGAGAGACTGCAATGATGGTGACCCCGTTGCAAAGCTGCTTGTGTGCTGAAGAGACACAGCACTAGCTTTCCCTGCTGGTCCTTCTGCCGTGTGAGCAGATGCCCCTGTTCATTCTGTGCTGTGTTGCTGCCAGCAGGGAGCAGGCTCTGGACTGATTCTATTCAAATGCTTTTCCTGTACGAGTGTTAGCAGTGAAAGCAACGATGGATGCACCAATGTAAAGGGGATTGTGTGCTGAACAGGTCCAGCACCAGCTTTCAATCCTTGCTCTTCTGCTGTGGGAGCAGAGGCCAAACGTTCGTGCTGTACTCACTGTGCTGCTGGGCAGCTGAGACGGCTTGAGAATTTGGATTCAAATGGACTTTTAGGTATGAAACCGAGGAGAGACTGCAATGATGGTGACCCCGTTGCAAAGCTGCTTGTGAGCTGAAGAAGCAGAGCACTAGCTTTCCCTGCTGCTCCTTCTGCCGTGTGAGCAGATGCCACTGTTCATTCTGTGCTGACTGTGTTGCTGCGCAGCAGAGAGCAGCCTCAGGACTGATTCTATTCAAATGCTTTTCCTGTATGAAAGTGAGCAGTGAAAGCAACGATGAATGCACCAATGTAAAAGGGATTGTGTGCTGAACAGGTCCATCACCAGCTTTCAATCCTGGCTTTTCTGCTGTGGGAGCAGAGGCCAAACGTTCGTGCTGTACTAACTGTGCTGCTGGGCAGCTGAGAGACACCACCTGAGAATTTGGATTCAAATGGACTTTTAGGTAGGAAACCGAGGAGAGACTGCAATGATGGTGACCCCGTTGCAAAGCTGCTTGTGAGCTGAAGAAGCAGAGCACTAGCTTTCCCTGCTGCTCCTTCTGCCGTGTGAGCAGATGCCACTGTTCATTCTGTGCTGACTGTGTTGTTGCGCAGCAGAGAGCAGCCTCAGGACTGATTCTATTCAAATGCTTTTCCTGTACGAGTGTTAGCAGTGAAAGCAACGATGGAGGCACCAATGTAAAGGGGATTGTGTGCTGAACAGGTCCAGCACCAGCTTTCAATCCTTGCTCTTCTGCTGTGGGAGCAGAGGCCAAACGTTCGTGCTGTACTCACTGTGCTGCTGGGCAGCTGAGACGGCTTGAGAATTTGGATTCAAATGGACTTTTAGGTATGAACCCGAGGAGAGACTGCAATGATGGTGACCCCGTTGCAAAGCTGCTTGTGTGCAGAAGAAGCAGAGCACTAGCTTTCCCTGCTGCTCCTTCTGCCGTGTGAGCAGATAACACTGTTCATTCTGTGCTGACTGTGTTCCTGCGCAGCAGAGAGCAGGCTCTGGACTGATTCCATTCAAATGCTTTTCCTGTATGAAAGTGAGCAGTGAAAGCAACGATGAATGCACCAATGTAAAAGGGATTGTGTGCTGAACAGGTCCAGCACCAGCTTTCAATCCTGGCTCTTCTGCTGTCTGAGCAGAGGCCAAACGTTTCTGCTGTACTAACTGTGCTGCTGGGCAGCTGAGAGACACCACCTGAGAATTTGGATTCAAATGGACTTTTAGGTATGAAGCCGAGGAGAGACTGCAATGATGGTGACCCCGTTGCAAAGCTGCTTGTGTGCTGAAGAAGCAGAGCACTAGCTTTCCCTGCTGCTCCTTCTGCCGTGTGAGCAGATGCCACTCTTCATTCTGTGCTGACTGTGTTGCTGCGCAGCAGAGAGCAGGCTCTGGACTGATTCCATTCAAATGCTTTTCCTGTATGAATGTGAGCAGTGAAAGCAACGATGGATGCACCAATGTAAAGGGGATTGTGTGCTGAACAGGTCCAGCACCAGCTTTCAATCCTGGCTCTTCTGCTGTGGGAGCAGAGGCCAAACGTTAGTGCTGTACTAACTGTGCTGCTGGGCAGCTGAGAGACACCACCTGAGAATTTGGATTCAAATGGACTTTTAGGTATGAACCCGAGGAGAGACTGCAATGATGGTGACCCCGTTGCAAAGCTGCTTGTGTGCTGAAGAGACACAGCACTATCTTTACCTGCTGGTCCTTCTGCCGTGTGAGCAGATGCCACTGTTCATTCTGTGCTGTGTTGCTGCCAGCAGGGAGCAGGCTCTGGACGGATTCTATTCAAATGCTTTTCCTGTATGAGTGTTAGCAGTGAAAGCAACGATGGAGGCACCAATGTAAAGGGGATTGTGTGCTCACCAGGTCCAGCACCAGCTTTCAATCCTGGCACTTCTGCTGTGGGAGCAGAGGCCAAACGTTCGTGCTGTACTCACTGTGCTGCTGGGCAGCTGAGCGACACCACCTGAGAATTTGGATTCAAATGGACTTTTAGGTAGGAAACCGAGGAGAGACTGCAATGATGGTGACCCCGTTGCAAAGCTGCTTGTGTGCTGAAGAAGCAGAGCACTAGCTTTCCCTGCTGCTCCTTCTGCCGTGTGAGCAGATGCCACTGTTCATTCTGTGCTGACTGTGTTGCTGCGCAGCAGAGAGCAGCCTCAGGACTGATTCTATTCAAATGCTTTTCCTGTACGAGTGTTAGCAGTGAAAGCAACGATGGATGCACCAATGTAAAGGGGATTGTGTGCTGAACAGGTCCAGCACCAGCTTTCAATCCTGGCTCTTCTGCTGTGGGAGCAGAGGGCAAACGTTCGTGCTGTACTAACTGTGCTGCTCGGCAGCTGAGAGACACCACCTGAGAATTTGGATTCAAATGGACTTTTAGGTATGAACCCGAGGAGAGACTGCAGTGATGGTGACCCCGTTGCAAAGCTTCTTGTGTGCTGAAGAGACACAGCACGAGGTTTCCCTGCTGGTCCTTCTGCCGTGTGAGCAGATGCCACTCTTCATTCTGTGCTGTGTTGCTGCCAGCAGGGAGCAGGCTCTGGACTGATTCTATTCAAATGCTTTTCCTGTACGAGTGTTAGCAGTGAAAGCAACGATGGATGCACCAATGTAAAGGGGATTGTGTGCTGAACAGGTCCAGCACCAGCTTTCAATCCTGGCTCTTCTGCCTTGGGAGCAGAGGCCAAACGTTCGTGCTGTACTAACTGTGCTGCTGGGCAGCTGAGCGACACCA
>NW_026893006.1:10000-117120 GCF_033815535.1 Pezoporus flaviventris
GATGCCAGGCTCATGCTTTCCCTCCTGGCTCTTCGGCTCTGGGAACAGAGCCAGATGTTCGTGCACTAATCACTGTGCCCCGGGCAGCCGAGAACACGCTTTGGAGACGTTGCATTCAAATGGACCTTTAGGTATGAAACCGAGGAGAGACAGCAATGATGGTTACATGGTTGCAAAGCTGACTGTGTGCTGAAGATGCCCAGAACATGCTTTCCCTCCTGGCTCTTCGGCTGTGGGAGCAGAGGCCAAACGTTCGTGCTCTACTGACTCTGCTGCTGCGCCGTCCAGAGCAACGAGCAGAAAAGTTGCATTCAAATGGACTTCTAGGTATGAAAGTGAGCAGCGACAGCAATGATGGGAGGCACTGTTGCAAAGCTGACTGTGTGCTGAAGATTCTGAGCACCAGCTTTCCTTCCCGGCTCTTCGGCTGGGCGAGCAGTGGCCAAAGGTTTGTGCTCTGCTCCCTGTGCTGCTGGCCAGCCGAGAGCAAGCTCCGAAGAGGGTGCATTCAAATGGACTTTTAGGTATGAAAGCGAGGAGCGACAGCAATGATGGTGACACCGTTGCAAAACTGACTGTGTGCTGAAGATGCCCAGCACATGCTTTCCCTCCTGGCTCTTCGGCTCTGGAGCAGAGGCCAGACGTTCGTGCTCTAACCGCTGTGTTACTGGGCAGCTGAGAGCAACCTGCGGAGAGGTTGCATTCAAATTGACTTTTAGGTATGAAAGCGAGGAGCGACAGCAATGATGGTGACACTGTTGCAAAGCTGACTGTGTGCTGAAGATGTCCAGCACATGCTTTCCCTTCTGGCACTTCGGCTCTGGCAGCAGAGGCCAGACGTTCGTGCACTAATCGCAGTCCTGCTGGCCAGCCGAGAACAAGCTTTGGAGACGTTGCACTCAAGTGGACTTTTAGGTATGAAAGCGAGGAGCGACAGCAATGATGGTGACATGGTTGGAAAGCTGACTGTGTGCTGAAGATGCCCAGCACATGCTTTCCCTCCTGGCTCTTCGGCTCTGAGAGCACAGGCCAGACGTTCGTGCTCTACTGACTGTGCTGCTGGGCAGCCAAGAGCAACGAGCAGAGAAGTTGGATTCAAATGAACTTCTAGGTATGAAAGTGAGGATCGACAGCAATGACGGAGCCACTGTTGCAAAGCTGAATGTGTGCTGAAGATTCTGAGCACCAGCTTTCCCTCCTGGCTCTTCGACTATGGGAGCAGACGGCAACCGTTCATGCTCTACTCACTGTGCTGCTGGGCTGCCGAGAGCAAGCTCTGCAGAGGGTGCATTCAAATGGACTTTTAGGTATGAATGTGAGGAGCAACAGCAATGATGGTGACACCGTTGCAAAGCTGACTGTGTGCTGAAGATGCCCAGCACATGCTTTCCATCCTGGCTCTTCGGCTCTGGGAGCAGAGGCCAGATGTTCGTGCACTAATCACTGTGCCACTGGGCATCAGAGAACAAGCTTTGGAGACATTGCACTCAAATGGACTTTTAGGTATGAAAGCGAGGAGCGACAGCAATGATGGTGACACGATTGCAAAGCTGACTGTGTGCTGAAGATGCCCAGCACATGCTTTCCCTCCTGGCTCTTCAGCTGGGCGAGCAGACGCCAGACGTTCGTGCACTAATCACTGTGTCCCTGGGCATCAGAGAACAAGCTTTGGAGAGGTTGCACTCAAATGGACTTTTACGTATGAAATCGAGGAGCGACAGCAATGATGGTGACACCGTTGCAAAGCTGACTGTGTGCTGAAGATAACCAGCATATGCATTCCCTCCTGCTTCTTCGGCTCTGGGTGCAGAGGCCAGACGTTCGTGCTCTACTGACTGTGCTGCTGGGCAGCCAGGAGCAACCAGCAGAGAAGTTGGGTTCAAATGAACTTCTAGGCATGAAAGTGAGGAGCGACAGCAATGATGTAGGCACCGTTGCAAAGCTGACTGTGTGCTGAAGATTCTGAGCACCAGCTTTCCCTCCCGCTCTTCGGCTCTGGGAGCAAAGACCAAGCGTTCGTGCTATACTCACTGTGCTGCTGGGCATCAGAGAACAAGCTTTGGAGAGGTTGCACTCAAATGGACTTTTAGGTATGAAAGCAAGGAGCGACAGCAATAATGGTGACACCGTTGCAAAGCTGACTGTGTGCTGAAGATTCTGAGCACCAGCTTTCCCTGCTGCCTCTTCGTCTGTGGGAGCAAAGACCAAACGTTCGTGCTCTACTCACTGTGCTGCTGGCCATCCGAGAGCAAGCTCCGGAGAGGGTGCATTCAAAAGGACTTTTAGGTATGAAACCGAGGAGCGACAGCAATGATGGTGACACGATTGCAAAGCTGACTGTGTGCTGAAGATGCCCAGCACATGCTTTCCCTCCTGGCTCTTCGGCTCGGGGAGCAGAGGCCAGACGTTCGTGCACTAATCACTGTGCCACTGGGCAGCCGAGAACAAGCTTTGGAGATGTTGCATTCAAATGGACTTTTAGGTATGAAACCAAGGAGCGACAGCAATGATGGTGACACTGTTGCAAAGCTGACTGTGTGGTGAATATTCTGAGCACCAGCTTTCCCTCCTGGCTCTTCGGCTGGGCGAGCAGAGGCCAAACGTTCTTACTCTACTCACTGCGCTGCTGGCCAGCCCAGAGCAAGCTCCGGACAGGTCGCATTCAAATGGACTTTTGCGTATGAAACCGAGGAGCGACAGCAATGATGGTGACACCGTTGCAAAGCTGACTGTGTGCTGAAGATTCTGAGCACCAGCTTTCCCTCCTGGCTCTTCGGCTCTGGGAGCAGAGGCCAGACGTTCGTGCTCTACTGACTGTGCTGCTGGGCAGCCAGGAGCAACCAGCAGAGAAGTTGGGTTCAAATGAACTTCTAGGCATGAAAGTGAGGAGCGACAGCAATGATATAGGCACCGTTGCAAAGCTGACTGTGTGCTGAAGATTCTGAGCACCAGCTTTCCCTCCTGGCTCTTCGGCTCTGGGAGCAAAGACCAAGCGTTCGTGCTATACTCTCTGTGCTGCTGGGCAGCTGAGAGCAAGCTCCGGAGAGGGTGCATTCAAATGTACTTTTAGGTATGAAAGTGAGGAGCGACAGCAATGATGGTGACACTGTTGCAAAGCTGACTGTGTGCTGAAGATGGCCAGCACATGCTTTCCCTTCTGGCTCTTCGGCTCTGGGAGCAGAGGACAGACGTTCGTGCACTAATCACTGTGGCCCTGGGCAGCCGAGAACAAGCTTTGGAGACGTTGCATTCAAATGGACTTTTAGGTATGAAACAATGGAGCAACAGCAATGATGGCGACACTGTTGCAAAGCTGACTGTGTGGTGAATATTCTGAGCACCAGCTTTCCCTCCTGGCTCTTTGGCTGGGCAAGCAGAGGCCAAACGTTCTTGCTCTACTTACTGTGCTGCTGGCTAGCCGAGAGCAAGCTCCGGAGAGGTCGCATTCAAATGGACTTTTGCATATGAAACCGACAGCAATGATGGTGACACGATTGCAAAGCTGACTGTGTGCTGAAGATTCTGAGCACCAGCTTTCCCTCCTGGCTCTTCGGCTCTGGGAGCAGAGGCCAGACGTTCATGCTCTAATCGCTGTGTTACTGGGCAGTTGAGAGCAACCTGCGGAGAGGTTGCATTCAAATGGACTTTTAGGTATGAAACCTAAGGAGGAGTGACAGCAATGATGGTGACACCGTTGCAAAGCTGACTGTGTGCTGAAGATGCCAGGCTCATGTTTTCCCTCCTGGCTCTTCGGGTCTGGGAGCAGAGGCCAGACGCTCGTGCACTAATCACTGTGCCCCTGGGCAGCCGAGAACAAGCTTTGGAGACGTTGCATTCAAATGGACCTTTAGGTATGAAAGCGAGGAGCGACAGCAATGATGATGACACCGTTGCAAAGCTGAGTGTGTGCTGAAGATGGCCAGCACATGCTTTCCCTCCTGCTTCTTCGGCTCTGGGAGCAGAGGCCAGACGTTCGTGCTCTACTGACTGTGCTGCTGGGCAGACAGGAGCAACCAGGAGAGAAGTTGGATTCAAATGAACTTCTAGGCATGAAAGTGAGGAGCGACAGCAATGATGGAGGCACCGTTGTAAAGCTGACTGTGTGCTGAAGATTCTGAGCACCAGCTTTCCCTGCTGCCTCTTCGTCTGCGGGAGCAAAGACCAAACGTTCGTGCTATACTCACTGTGCCCCTGGGCAGCTGAGAGCAAGCTCCGGAGAGGGTGCATTCAAATGGACTTCTAGCTATGAAACTGAGGAGCGACAGCAATGATGGTGACACCGTTGCAAAGCTGACTGTGTGCTGAACATGCCCAGCACATGCTTTCCCACCTGGATGTTCGGGTCTGGGAGCAGAGGCCAGACGTTCGTGCTCTAATCACTGTGGCCCTGGGCAGCCGAGAACAAGCTTTGGAGACGTTGCATTCAAATGGACTTTTAGGTATGAAACCAAGGAGTGACAGCCATGATGGTGACACTGTTGCAAAGCTGACTGTGTGGTGAATATTCTGAGCACCAGCTTTCCCTCCTGGCTCTTCGGCCGGGCGAGCAGAGTCCAAACGTTCTTACTCTACTCACTGCGCTGCTGGCCAGCCGAGAGCAACCTCCGGAGAGGTCGCATTCAAATGGACTTTTGCATATGAAACCGAGGAGCGACAGCAATGATGGTGACACCGTTGCAAAACTGACTGTGTGCTGAAGATGCCCAGCACATGCTTTCCCTCCTGGCTCTTCGGCTCTGGGAGCAGAGGCCAGACGTTCGTGCTCTAATCGCTGTGTTACTGGGCAGCTGAGAGCAAGCTGCGGAGAGGTTGCATTCAAATGGACTTTTAGGTATGAAAGCGAGGAGCGACAGCAATGATGGAGGCACCGTTGCAAAGCTGACTGTGTGCTGAAGATTCTGAGCACCAGCTTTCCCTGCTGCCTCTTCGTCTGTGGGAGCAAAGACCAAACGTTCGTGCTATACTCACTGCGCTGCTGGCCAGCCGAGAGCAAGCTCCGGAGAGGGTGCATTCAAATGGACTTTTAGGTATGAAAGTGAGGAGCGACAGCAATGATGGTGACACGATTGCAAAGCTGACTGTGTGGTGAAGATGCCCAGCACATGCTTTCCCTCCTGGCTCTTCGGCTCTGGGAGCAGAGGCCAGACGTTCGTGCACTAATCACTGTGCTGCTGGGCAGCCGAGAACAAGCTTTGGAGACGTTGCATTCAAACGGACTTTTAGGTATGAAACCAAGGAGCGACAGCAATGATGGTGACACTGTTGCAAAGCTGACTGTGTGGTGAATATTCTGAGCACCAGCTTTCCCTCCTGGCTCTTCGGCTGGGCGAGCAGAGGCCAAACGTATTTACTCTACTCACTACGCTGCTGGCCAGCCGAGAGCAAGGTCCGGAGAGGACGCATTCAAATGGACTTTTGCGTATGAAACCGAGGAGCGACAGCAATGATGGTGACACCGTTGCAAAGCTGACTGTGTGCTGAAGATGCCCAGCACATGCTTTCCCTCCTGGCTCTTCGGCTCTGGGAGCAGAGGCCAGACGTTCGTGCACTAATCACTGTGCCACTGGTCAGCTGAGAACAAGCTTTGGAGAGGTTGCATTCAAATGGACTTTTAGGTATGAAAGCGAGGAGCGACAGCAATGATGGAGAAACCGTTGCAAAGCTGACTGTGTACTGAATATTCTGAGCACCAGCTTTCCCTCCTGGCTCTTCGGCTGTGTGAGCAGAGGCCAAATGTTCTTGCTCAACTCACTGTGCTGCTGGCCAGCCGAGAGTAAGCACCGGAGAGGTTGCATTCAAATGGACTTTTAGATATGAAACCGAGGAGCGACAGCAATGATGGTGACTGTTGCAAAGCTGACTGTGGGCTGAAGATGCCCAGCACATGCTTTCCCTCCTGGCTCTTCGGCTCTGGGAGCAGAGGCCAGTCATTCGTGAACTAATTGCTGTGCCCCTGGGCAGCCGAGAACATGCTTTGGAGACGTTGCACTCAAATGGACTTTTGCGTATGAAACCGAGGAGCGACAGCAATGATGGTGACACCGTTGCAAAGCTGACTGTGTGCTGAAGATCTCCAGCACATGCTTTCCCTCCTGGCTCTTTGGCTCTGGGAGCAGAGGCCAGACGTTCGGGCTCTAATCGCTGTGTTACTGGGCAGCTGAGAGCAACCTGCGGAGAGGTTGCATTCAAATGGACTTTTAGGTATGAAAGCGAGGAGCGACAGCAATGATGGTGACACCGTTGCAAAGCTGACTGTGTGCTGAAGATGCCAGGCTCATGCTTTCCCTCCTGGCTCTTCGGCTCTGGGAGCAGAGGCCAGACGTTCGTGCACTAATCACTGTGCCCCTGGGCAGCCGAGAACACGCTTTGGAGACGTTGCATTCAAATGGACCTTTAGGTATGAAACCGAGAAGCGACAGCAATGATGGTGACACCGTTGCAAAGCTGACTGTGTGCTGAAGATGCCCAGCACATGCTTTCCCTCCTGGCTCTTCGGCTCTGGGAGCAGAGGCCAGACATTCGTGCTCTACTGACTGTGCTGCTGGGCAGCCAAGAGCAACGAGCAGAGAAGTTGGATTCAAATGAACTTCTAGGTATGAAAGTGAGGAGCGACAGCAATGATTGAGGCACGGTTGCAAAGCTGACTGTGTGCTGGAGATTCTGAGCACCAGCTTTCCATCCTGGCTCTTCGGCTGTGGGAGCAGAGGCCAAAGGTTCGTGCTCTACTCACTGTGCTGCTGGCCAGCCGAGAGCAAGCTCCGGAGAGGGTGCATTCAAATGGACTTTTAGGTATGAAAGCGAGGAGCGACAGCAAAGATGGTGACAGCGTTGCAAAGCTGACTGTCCTGAAGATGCCCAGCACATGCTTTCCCTCCTGGCTCTTCGGCTCTGGGAGCAGAGGCCAGACATTCCCGCACTAATCGCTGTGCCCCTGGGCAGCCGAGAACAAGCTTTGGAGAGGTTGCACTCAAATGGACTTTTAGGTATGAAACCGAGGAGCGACAGCAATGATGGTGACACCGTTGCAAAGCTGACTGTGTGCTGAAGATGCCCAGCACATGCTTTCCCTCCTGGCTCTTCGGCTCTGAGAGCACAGGCCAGACGTTCGTGCTCTTCTGACTGCGCTGCTGGGCAGCCAGGAGCAACCAGCAGAGAAGTTGGGTTCAAATGAACTTCTAGGCATGAAAGTGAGGAGCGACAGCAATGATGAGCCACCGTTGCAAAGCTGACTGTGTGCTGAAGATTCTGAGCACCAGCTTTCCCTGCTGCCTCTTCGTCTGTGTTAGCAAAGACCAAGCGTTCGTGCTATACTCAATGTGCTGCTGGGCAGCTGAGAGCAAGCTCCGGAGAGGGTGCATTCAAATGGACTTTTAGGTATGAAACCGAGGAGCGACAGCAATGATGGTGACACCGTTGCAAAGCTGACTGTGTGCTGAAGATGCCCAGCACATGCTTTCCCTCCTGGCTCTTCGGCTCTGGGAGCAGAGGCCAGACGTTCGTGCTCTAATCGCTGTGTTACAGGGCAGCTGAGAGCAACATGCGAGAGGTTGCATTCAAATTGACTTTTAGGTATGAAAGCGAGGAGCGACAGCAATGATGGTGACATGGTTGCAATGCTGACTGTGTGTTGAAGATGCCAAGCACATGCTTTCCCTCCCGGCTCCTAGGCTCCAGGAGCGGAGGCCAGACGTTTGTGCTCTACTGACTGTGCTGCTGGGCAGCCGAGGGCAAGCTCCGGAGAGGGTGCATTCAAATGGACTTTTAGGTATGAAAGTGAGGAGCGACAGCAATGATGGTGACACCGTTGCAAAGCTGACTGTGGGCTGAAGATGCCCAGCACATGCTTTCCCTCCTGCCTCTTCGTCTCTGGGAGCAGTCGGCAGAGTTTCGTGCACTAATCGCTGTGCCCCTGGGCAGCCGAGAGCAAGCTTTGGAGCTGTTGCACTCAAATGGACTCTTAGGTATGAAACCGAGGAGCAACAGCAATGATAGTGACATGGTTGCAAAGCTGAGTGTGTGCTGAAGATGCCCAGCACATGCTTTCCCTCCTGGCTCTTCGGCTCTGGGAGCAGAGGGCAGACGTTCGTGCACTAATCCCTGTGCCCCTGGGCAGCCGAGAACAAGCTTTGAAGACGTTGCATTCAAATTGATTTTTAGGTATGAAACCGAGGAGCGACAGCAATGATGGTGACATGGTTGCAAAGATGACTGTGTGCTGAAGATGCCCAGCACATGCTTTCCCTCCTGGCTCTTCGACTGTGGGAGCAGAGGCCAGACGTTCGTGCTCTAGTCGCTGTGCCCCGGGGCAGCTGAGAAGCAGCTGTGGAGACGTTGCATTCAAATGTACTTTTAGGTATGAAAGCGAAGAGTGACAGCAATAATGGTGACACCGTTGCAATCCTGACTGTGTGCTGAAGATGCCCAGCACATGCTTTCCCTCCTGGCTCTTTGACTGTGGGAGCAGACGGCAACCATTCGCGCTCTACTCACTGTGCTGCTGGGCAGCTGAGAGCAAGCTCCGAAGAGGGTGCATTCAAATGGACCTTTAGGTATGAAAGCGAGGAGTGACAGCAATGATGGTGACACCGTTGCAAAGCTGACTGTGTGCTGAAGATGCCCAGCGCATGCTTTCCCTCCTGGCTCTTCGGCTGGGCAAGCAGACGCCAGACGTTCATGCACTAATCACTGTGTCCCTGGGCATCAGAGAACAAGCTTTGGAGAGGTTGCACTCAAATGGACTTTTAGGTATGAAAGCGAGGAGCGACAGCAATGATGGTGACACCGTTGCAAAGCTGACTGTGTGCTGAAGATGCCCAGCACATGCTTTCCCTCCTGGCTCTTCGGCTCTGAGAGCACAGGCCAGACGTTCGTGCTCTTCTGACTGTGCTGCTGGGCAGCCAGGAGCAACCAGGAGAGAAGGTGGGTTCAAATGAACTTCTAGGCATGAAAGTGAGGAGCGACAGCAATGATGTAGGCACCGTTGCAAAGCTGACTGTGTGCTGAAGATTCTGAGCACCAGCTTTCCCTGCTGCCCCTTCGTCTGTGTTAGCAAAGAACAAGCGTTCGTGCTATACTCAATGTGCTGCTGGGCAGCTGAGAGCAAGCTCCGGAGAGGGTGCATTCAAATGTACTTTTAGGTATGAAAGTGAGGAGCGACAGCAATGATGGTGACACCGTTGCAAAGCTGACTGTGTGCTGAAGATGCCCAGCACATGCTTTCCCTCCTGGCTCTTCGGCTCTGGGAGCAGAGGTCAGACGTTCGTGCTCTAGTCGCTGTGCCCCGGGGCAGCTGAGAAGCAGCTGTGGAGACGTTGCATTCAAATGTACTTTTAGGTATGAAACCGAGGAGTGACAGCAATAATGGTGACACCATTGCAATCCTGACTGTGTGCTGAAGATGCCCAGCACATGCTTTCCCTCCTGGCTCTTTGACTGTGGGAGCAGACGGCAACCGTTCGCGCTCTACTCACTGTGCTGCTGGGCAGCTGAGAACAAGCTCCGAAGAGGGTGCATTCAAATGGACCTTTAGGTATGAAAGCGAGGAGTGACAGCAATGATGGTGACACCGTTGCAAAGCTGACTGTGTGCTGAAGATGCCCAGCACATGCTTTCCCTCCTGGCTCTTCGACTGTGGGAGCAGAGGCCAGACGTTCGTGCTCTAGTCGCTGTGCCCCGGGGCAGCTGAGAAGCAGCTGTGGAGACGTTGCATTCAAATGTACTTTTAGGTATGAAAGCGAAGAGTGACAGCAATAATGGTGACACCGTTGCAATCCTGACTGTGTGCTGAAGATGCCCAGCACATGCTTTCCCTCCTGGCTCTTTGACTGTGGGAGCAGACGGCAACCATTCGCGCTCTACTCACTGTGCTGCTGGGCAGCTGAGAACAAGCTCCGAAGAGGGTGCATTCAAATGGACCTTTAGGTATGAAAGCGAGGAGTGACAGCAATGATGGTGACACCGTTGCAAAGCTGACTGTGTGCTGAAGATGCCCAGCACATGCTTTCCCTCCTGGCTCTTCGGCTCTGGGAGCAGAGGCCAGACGTTTGTGCTCTACTGACTGTGCTGCTGGGCAACCAAGAGCAACCACCAGAGAAGTTGGATTCAAATGAACTTCTAGGTATGAAAGTGAGGAGCGACAGCAATGATGCAAGCACTGTTGCAAAGCTGACTGTGTGCTGGAGATTCTGAGCACCAGCTTTCCCTCCTGGCTCTTCTACTGTGGGAGCAGACGGCAACCGTTCGTGCTCTACTCACTGTGCTGCTGGGCAGCCGAGAGCAAGCTCTGAAGAAGGTGCATTCAAATGGACCTTTAGGTATGAAAGCGAGGAGCAACAGCAATGATGGTGACACCGTTGCAAAGCTGACTGTGTGCTGAAGATGCCCAGCACATGCTTTCCCTCCTGGCTCTTCGGCTCTGGGAGCAGAGGCCAGACGTTCGTGCACTAATTGCTGTGCCCCTGGGCATGTCAGAGCAAGCTCCGGAGAGGTTGCATTCAAATGGACTTTAAGGTATGAAACCGAGGAGTGACAGCAATGATGGTGACACCGTTGCAAAGCTGACTGTGTGCTGAAGATGCCCAGCACATGCTTTCCCTCCTGGCTCTTCGGCTCTGGGAGCAGAGGCCAGACGTTTGTGCTCTAATCGCTGTGCTACTGGGCATGTCAGAGCAAGCTCCGGAGAGGTTGCATTCAAATGGACTTTAAGGTATGAAACCGAGGAGTGACAGCAATGATGGTGACACCGTTGCAAAGCTGACTGTGTGCTGAAGATGCCCAGCACATGCTTTCCCTCCTGCCTCTTTGGCTCTGGAAGCAGAGGCCAGACGTTCGTGCGCTAATCGCTGTGCCCCTGGGCGGCCGAGAACAAGCTTTGGAGAGGTTGCACTCAAAAGGACTTTTAGGTATGAAACCGAGGAGCGACAGCAATGATGGTGACACCGTTGCAAAGCTGACTGTGTGCTGAAGATGCCCAGCACATGCTTTCCCTCCTGGCTCTTCAGCTTGGTTTAGCTTCCCCCATCTCTTCCTGGGGTAGATTAGATTAGCTTAGCCTAGCCTTTAGACAAACAGAGAACTCTCCACAAGCTTAATAATATCAGAAATGATGGAACTCGTAAAGGATGGGAAGACCATCAGCAAACCAGCTCCGAGAATCATCATGGCAGCGCGAGGTGGCAGGCTCAACCTTAACGGGCGTCCCCGCCCAGACAACGTTCACCTGCATGGGATGAGCTTCTGCCTCCCTCACACAGCATGAGGCTCGGGCTTTCATACTCACAAAAACGCACGCTCATTGCTACGCAGGGGGCCAGCCCACGTCGCAAGAAGCGGCTAACCGCATCTAGGGATGTCTCCAAGGATCAGGACTTCTCCAGGCAGTTCTAAAGCACAACTTTCTGGCTAGGAACCAAAGCTGCCCTTCACCTGAAGCAGCCACAGCACAACTCGCTGCTAGGAGCCAAAGACAACAAACACTACTTTCCCACCCTTGTGTGTTTCACCACAGACCATTACCTGTTGTCCCTGTCATGACGCCCCAGACATAAGCCCCACAAATGGCACCTTTTTATCCTGGCATTTAACTCTCAGGCAATAACCCAGTCCAGCTCAGTTTAATCCAGTCCAGCCCAGTTTAATCCAGTCCAGATAAATTTAACCCAGTCCTGCTCAGTTTAACTCAGTCCAGCTCGGTTTAACCCAGTCCAGCCCAGTTTAACTCAGTCCAGCTCAGTTTAACCCAGTCCAGCTCAGTTTAATCAAGCCAAGCCCAGTTCAACACATTCCAGCCGAGTTTAATCCCATCCAGCTCAGTTTAATCCAGCCAAAACCAGTTTAGGCAAGTCCAGCTCAGTTTAACACAGTCCAGCCTAATTTAACCCTGTCCAGACCAGTTTAATGCAGTCCAGCTCAGTTTGATCCAGCACAGCCCATTTTAGTTCACTCCAGCCCAGTTTAACCCAGTCCAGCCATATTTAATACACCCCAGCTCAGTATAATCTAGCCCAGCCCAGTTAAACCCAGTCCAGCCCAGTTCAGTGAAGACCCACTTTCATGGTTTAAACCCAGTCAGGTAACTCATTCACTCACTCCCCCCCTTGTTTCCCTCCCTGTACTCCCGGGGGGACGGAGACGAGAATCGAAAAGAATGCACCTCCCATGGGTTGAGATAAGAACTGTTTAGTAACTAAGGTATAACACAGATCACTACTGCTACCACCAATGATAATAATGATAAAGGAAATAACAAGGGAAGAGAATACAACACCTCAGCACCACCTGACGGATAACTCGCCCCCCAAGCTCGACCAAGCACCGACCCATACCTCCTCCAACCCTGCAGTCTCCCAGCCCTCTTGGCTAACTCCCATGGGCATGACGTGCTGTGGCATGGAATACCTCTTTGGTCAGTTTGGGTCAGGTGTCCTGTCTCTGCTTCCTCCGGACTTCCCCTCCTCCCTGGCAGAGCATGAGGCTCACAAAGTCCTTGGCCAAACCAAAACATCATTGTTATCAGCTCTGTTCCCAGGCCGAAAATCAAAACACTGCACTGCACCAGCTACCAAGAAGGAGAAACAAGACTGCTACAGCTGAACCCAGGACACCAGCTCAGGTTGATCCAGCCCAGCCCAGTTTAACCCAGTCCAGCCCAGTTTAACCCATTCCAGCTCAGTTTGATCCAGCCCAGCACAGTTTAACCCAGGCCAGCCCAGTTTAATGCAGTCCAGCTCAGTTTAACCTAGTCCAGCCTACTTTAACATAGTCCAGCCCAGTTTAAACAGAGTACAGCTCAGTTTGATCGAGCCCAGCCCACTTTAACACAGTCCAGCTCACTTTAATCCAGCCCAGCATAGTTCAGTTCACTCTAGCACAGTTTACCCTGTCCAGCCCACTTTAATCCAGTCCAGCTCAGTTTCATCCAGCCCAGCCCAGTTTAACCCAGTCCAGCTCAGTTTAATACACTCCAGCACAGTTTAACCCAGTCCAGCTCAGGTTAATCAAGCCCAGCCCACTGCAACACATTCCAGGCCAGTTTCATCCCGTCCAGCTCAGTTTAATCCAGCCAAAACCAGTTTAACACAGGACAGCCCACTTTAAAACACTCCAGCCCAATTTAAACCAGTCCAGCCCGGTTTAATCCAGTCCACCTCAGTTAGATCCAGCCCAGTTCAGTTCACTCTAGCACAGTTTAACCCTGTCCAGTTCAGTTTAATCCAGTCAAACTCAGTTCAATCCAGCCCAGCCCAGTTTAACCCAGTCCAGCCCAGTTTAAACCAGTCCAGCCCAATTTCATACAGCCCAGCCCAGTTTAACGCAGTCCAGCTATATTTAATACACTCCAGCTCAGTATAATCAGGGAACAGCCTGTGGTGGCCGGCATCTCCACCACCCCAGCCATCCCGCCCAGCCTCTTCCTTACCAACCCTCGGGCTCCTCCAAAGCTCCTCAACACTGGCCTCGCCTGTCCCAAAGCCATTCCACAGAGTGACCTGGGGTCTCTCCTGCCCTCCGTGCTCTAGGAGTGCAACAGAAGCCAATGACCATGGTGCTTGCAAAAGGGACAGACCCCACAATCCTT
The DNA here is from genome assembly GCF_033815535.1 of Pezoporus flaviventris. NCBI lineage: Eukaryota > Metazoa > Chordata > Aves > Psittaciformes > Psittacidae > Pezoporus > Pezoporus flaviventris. The sequence goes on from NW_026893006.1 coordinate 23,577, forward strand.
CTCCTTACCTCCCTGACTCACCTCAAGCACTCATCCAACTCCAAAGGTCCAGGGCAAGACCTGCAATACCAAACACTAAAAGCACTGAACATGTTCTTCTCAATTCTAAGCTACCGCACACACACACACAGACCCCTTACCTCCTCACAGCCCTCCACCATTGGCACCTTCAACTCTCCCGAGTTACCTGCGGCACCTGAAACAACAAGGGAAACAAACAAACCCTGAGAGAGGGTTCAAAGTAACACCCTTCCCTCACTAAGTCCCCGCTCCCTCTCCCATCACTCTGCTACTCCTCCGCTGGCCTTTGCACGCCTTCCCTTCTCTTCTTTGAGCCCGGGCACCGCCTGCAAAACACAACATGAAGAGCTGGTTTTAATTTCACAAAAACTACAAGACGCTCCATCAGTTGCTGCTTCAGTCTGCTAAGCAGAACTCACCGAGTCCAAGACAGCTCTGAGGCACCCAGCTCACTTCACTCCTCGCTCTGCACCTCCAAATTAGAAACACACAGCAAGGCATAGGCCCCCAGGAGAATAAACTGGAACTTGCTTCTGACACCACAAACTGACTCACCTGGTTCCATCACTCAGCTCAATCCTCCTCCATCAGCCTCGCACACGTGGCTAACCATCTCACCATCTGCAAGAACAACCGGGCCTTATTCACAGCGACGCCAAGCAGAAGCTGATTCTTCCTCTAAGTCTCAGCCCAAGCTCACAACGACCCGTACGTTGACAGGCATACACAGACTGACATTCAGACAATCTCAACACGGACCCTCACACCCTCTGTCTCAGACACTAACTCTACATAGGCTATCACACCCACTCCCAAGCAGACTCTCTGGCCCTGACTCATTAACTACAAGCTTATTCTCAGAGCTCTTCCGTCCATTCACACAGATCATCAAGAGAAGAGAACTACACTGTGATTATAGAACCCCACCACATACATTCCAGAGTTCAAGAATTCCAGCCGAGAGAAAAGCAGAAAACTCACAGCTACCTTATTAATACAGAAAACCATAGAGATAGTAAAGCATACTTCACCTGGTTGCTTATCTTACCAACCCCAAGGACCCGGGGAAGACCATCAGCAAACCAGCTCCGAGAATCATCATGGCAGCGCAAGGTGGCAGGCTCAACCTTAGCGGGCGTCCCCGCGCAGGCAACGTTCACCTGCATGGGATGAGCTTCTGCCTCCCTCACACAGCATGAGGCTCGGGCTTTCATATTCACAAAAACGCACGCTCATTGCTACGCAGGGGGCCAGCCCACGTCGCAAGAAGCGGCCAACCGTATCTAGGAAGGTCTCCAAGGGTCAGGACTTCTCCAGGCAGTTCTAAAGCACAACTTTCTGGCTAGGAGACAAAGCTGGACTTCACCTGAAGCAGCCACAGCACAACTCGCTGCTAGGAGCCAAAGACAACAAACAGTACTTTCCCACCCTTGTGTGTTTCACCACGGACCATTACCTATTGTCCCTGACACGACACCCCAGACATAAGCCCCACAAACGGCACCTTTTCATCCTGGCATTTAACACTCAGGCACTACCTTCACTAAAACTGACCAGGTACTTCCCAGGCACTTTCCAGCGTGTTCTCAGACATTCTGGCTCAAATACTACATTGGAATGATACATCTCAAACACCTTCCTGCCATTCTGACGTTGTCTCCCACCCCCTCGCCTCCTAAAGCGGTCCCTCTACTTAGCCTGCATAGGGGCTTGAGTCTCGAAGCAACCTCACTGCTCAGAACTCCCACGGCAGATGCCAGCCATGTTACAGACCTCGACAAGTTCCTCTTCATCATCTACCAGAAACAAACAAAAAACAGGGAACAGCCTGTGTTGGCCGGCATCTCCACCACCCCAGCCATCCCGCCCAGCCTCTTCCTTACCAACCCTCGGGCTCCTCCAAAGCTCCTCAACACTGGCCTCGCCTGTCCCAAAGCCATTCCACAGAGTGACCTGGGGTCTCTCCTGCCCTCCGTGCTCTAAGAGTGCAACAGAAGCCAATGACCATGGTGCTTGCAAAAGGGACCGACCCCACAATCCTTCTCTTAGCTCCCTGACTCACCTCAAGCACTCATTCGACTCCAGAGGCCCAAGGCAAGACCTGCAATACCAAACACAAATACTGAACCCCTTTACCACCTTCTTCTCAACTCTAAGCCACCGCACACAGACACAACCCACTTACCTCCTCACACCTAGAAAAGCAACCTGGAGCAATGCCCCACAAGACTACTAATAGGTTGACTGAAGGAAAAGCTCTACTCTGCTTTAATCTTGTAAACAGTGAAAACAAATGCCTGACCCGCTTTTAAACAACCAACACAAGCAGTCAGGATATAAAGGACAAGGTCTAAAGAGCAGGCTTAGCACCTTTAGTCCTAGCAGTGATGTGGAAGCGCCAACACAGATCACAATCAAATGCACTCATTGAAGCAGTCAAGCTGTACTACCCAGCCCACTGTAAGATGGTGCTATAAAACACCCCACTTTCTTCTCATCCCTATGGCACATTTCAGACCTATTCGTGCTATCCTGATGCCGGTCCCCACCCCTCTTCTCACAAAAACTAGTCTTTCTGCTTAATTTTCATAGGGTTTTAAGTCTCAAGCCAAAATCACTGCTCAGATGTCCCATACTAGGCACCTGGGTGTTTACTGCATCCACCCAAATAATTTTCATCATCTGCAGTAACAGTAGTTATAAAAAAAAATAAAACAGAAACCAGAAATACAGCCATATAACATTTTAGAGGCAAACAAATAGAGGGAAATACCCTGAAATATTAACTACATCAGACTGTAAAGAAACAGCGCCCTCTATACTTTAGACTTTTAATGCGAGAAATATCCAAGCTGAAAAGTAGTATTTTACCATTCCCTGCCAAAAATCACCATTTCTTTAACAGCCTCTACATCCCAAAACAACATTAATGTTCTGGTTTGGTCTTCTGTAAACCTAAGTATTCAAGTTAGTTTTCATAAGAGCACAGACCCAAAGGCACCCTTCACAAATCAGTTAGTCATATAACCTGTATAGTCATATAACCTGTTCAGTAACCACAACCATGACCATCATATGCAAAAAGAAACAGAAACAAAACACTATGAATGAGAACATAAACCAAAAACAACTTTTGCCATAATTTCTGTGCCAAAAAACCCACTTAGATTAACACCACCAATACCAATAGCACCTCAAAGAAAACCACAGCACAAAAGAGTTTACTGGTACATGCACACATAAATACTAAGCGAGCTTAAAATAGTTAGCCCAGAAAAAAATCATTTCAAAGAACTCAAAAAACAAAAGCAGAAAGAAAGCACAAAGCATTAAATCCACAAAACCCCCCAACCAACTTACCTTCAAGAGAGCCAAACCCTATAGAAGCTCCTTGTTTGGAAGCTGTGCCTTATATACCCCAGGCCCTACCCACAGCCCCTCCCTCAAAGCCCTGGCTCAGGGGTGGGTCAAACCAGCAGCTGAGGTAAATACAGCCTGACGAGGTACAGCTGGCTCTTTTGGTTTCTGGCTTTACCTTTTTGGCCTTCTTTTCCTGCCTTAGATTTACATTCAGAACTCACAGACTGCACAGCTTCACTTTTATGCAGTTAGGCTCTGAATTATATTTGGTTTCAGACCACACAGGGTTTTTCTGTCTCAGGTTCTGGGGATCAGACTCACATGGGTTTGCTTCCACACAGACTGGCTCAGACTCACTCCCACACTCGAACTAAACACATTCAGCTGGTTTAGCCAAGGGGAGCCATGCTGAGAATACCCAAGGAGCAACTTACTTCAGGGTCTTGCCATGGCCATTAAACAGGAATTATGCCTTCTTGGTAGTGTTCTTCCCAGTTTAACCCAGTCCAGCCCAGTTTAACCCAGTCCAGCTCAGTTTAACCCAGTCCAGCCCAGTTTAACCCAGTCCAGCTCAGTTTAACCCAGTCCAGCCGAGTTTAACCCAGTCCAGCTCAGTTTAACCCAGCACAGCCCAGTTTAATCCAGCACAGCCCAGTTTAACCCAGTCCATCCTAGTTTAACACAATCCGGCCACATTTAATCCAGTCCAGCCCAGTTTAACCCAGTCCAGCTCAGTTTAATGCAGGACAAAGCAGTTTAATCCAGACCAGCTCACTTTAATGTACTCAGGCTCAGTTTAACCAAGTCCAGCCCCATTTAAGACACCCCAGCCCAGTTTAACACACTCCAGAACAGCTTAAACCAGTCCAGCCCAGTTTAATCCAGTCCAGGTCAGTTCAACCATATCCAGCCCAGTTTAACCCAGTCAAGCAAGGTTTAATCCAGTTCAGCTGAGTTCAACCTAGTCCAGCTGATTTCAACCTAGTCCAGCCCAGTTTAATCCAGTCCAGCTCAGTTCAATACAGTCAAGCCCAGTTTAACCCAGTCCTGCTCACTTTAATCAAGCCCAGCCCAGTGCAACACATTCCAGCCCAGTTTCATCCCGTCCAGCTCAGTTTAATCCAGCCAAAACCACTTTAACACAGGACAGCCCAATTTAACACACTCCAGCCCAATTTAACCTTGTCCAGCACAGATTAATCCAGTCTGGCTCAGTTAGATCAAGCCCAGCCCAGTTCAGTTCACTCAAGCACAGTTTAATCCTGTCCAGCCCAGTTTAATCCAGTCCAGCTCAGTTTAATCCAGCCCAGCCCAGTTTAACCCAGTCCAGCCCAGTATAACCCAGTCCAGCCCAGTATAACCCAGTCCAGACCAGTTTGATACAGCCCAGCCCAGGTTAACCCACTCCAGCCATATTTAATACACTCCACCTCGGTATAATCCAGTCCAGCCCAGTTTAATCCAGTCCAGCTCAGTTTGATACAGCCCAGCCCAGTTTAACATAGTCCAGCTCTGGTTCACCCAGTCCAGCTCAATTCAATCCAGCCAGGACCACTTTAGTTCACTCCAGCCCAGTTTAACCCAGTCCAGAACAGTTTAACCCATTCTAGCCCAGATTGATTCAGCCCACCCCAGTTTAACCCAGGCCAACCCAGTTTAATGCAGTCCAGCTCAGTTTAATCCAGCCCAGCCCAGTTTAATCCAGCCCAGCCCAGTTTAACCCAGTCCAGACAAGTTTGATGCAGCCCAGCCCAGTTTAAAAGCAGTCCAGCTCAGTTTAATCCAGCCCAGCCCAACCCAGTCCAGCTCAGTTTAATCCAGCCCAGCCCAGTTCAGTACACTCTAGCACAGTTTAACCCTGTCCAGCCCGGTTTAAATCAGTCCAGATCAGTTCAATCCAGCCCAGCCCAGTTTAACACAGTCCAGCCAAGTTTAATCCAGTCCACCTCAGTTCCATCCAGCCCAGCCCAATTTCACCCTGTCCAGCCCAGTTTAACTCATTCCAGCTCAGTTTGATCCAGCCCAGCACAGTTTAACCCAGGCCAGCCCAGTTTAATGCAGTCCAGCTCAGTTTAATCCAGCCCAGCCCAGTTTAACCCAGTCCAGACCAGTTTAATGCAGCCCAGCTCAGTTTAATACAGCCCAGCTGAGATTAATCCAGCCCAGACCAGTTCAGTTCCCTCCAGCACAGTTTAACCCAGTCCAGCCCAGTTTAATCGAGTCGGGCTCAATTTAATCCCGTCCAGCTCAGTTTGATCCAGCCCAGCCCAGTTCAGTTCACTCTAGCACAGTTTAACCCTGTCCAGTTCAGTTTAATCCAGCCCAGCCCAGTTTAATCCAGCCCAGCCCAGTTTAACCCAGTCCAACCATATTTAATACACTCCAACTCAGTTCAATCCAGCCCAGCCCACTTTACTTCGCTCCAGCACACTTTAACCCAGTCCAGCCCACTTTAACCCTGTCCAGCTCAGTTTGATACAGCCCAGCCTAATTTAACCCAGGCCAGCCATATTTAATACACTACAGCTCAGTATAACCCAGTCCACCCCAGTTTAACCCAGTCCACCCCACTTTAACCCAGTCCAGCCCACTTTAACACAGTCCAGCCCAGTTTAAACACAGTCCAGCTCAGTTTAATCCAGCCCAGCCCCGTTCAGTTCACTCTAGCACAGTTTAACCCTGTCCAGCCCTCTTTAATCCAGTTCAGCTCAGTTTCATCCAGCCCAGCCAGTTTAACCCAGTCCAGCTCACTTTAATACAGTCCAGCCCAGTTTAACCCAGTCCAGCTCAAGTTAATCAAGCCCAGCCCAGTGCAACACTTTCCAGCCGAGTTTCATCCCGTCCAGCTCAGTTTAATCCAGCCAAAACCACTTTAACACAGGACAGCCCACTTTAACACACTCCAGCCCAATTTAACCTTGTCCAGCCCGGTTTAATCCAGTCCATCTCAGTTAGATCCAGCCCAGCCCACTTCAGTTCACTCTAGCACAGTTTAGCCCTGTCCAGTTCAGTTTAATCCAGTCAAAATCAGTTCAATCCAGCCCAGCCCAGTTTAACCCAGTCCAGCCCAGTTTAACCCAGTCCATCTCAGTTTAAGCCAGTCCAGCCCAGTTTAATCCAGTCCGACTCAATTTAACCCAGTCCAGCCCAGTTTAACCCAGTCCAGCACAGTTTAAACCAGCCCAGCTCAGATTGGTCCAGCCCAGCCCAGTTTAACCCAGTCCAGCCCAGTTCAATCCAGTCAAGCCCTGTTTAACGCAGTCCGGCTCAGTTTAACACACTCCAGCCCACTTTAATCCGGTCCAGCCCTGTTTAACCCAGTCCAGCCCAGTTTAACCCAGTCCTGCTCAGGTTAATCAAGCCCAGCCCAGTGCAGCACATTCCAGCCCAGTTTCATCCCGTCCAGCTCAGTTTAATCCAGCCAAAACCACTTTAACACAGGACAGCCCACTTTAACACACTCCAGCCCAATTTAACCTTGTCCAGCACAGATTAATCCAGTCCGGCTCAGTTAGATCCAGCCCAGCCCAGTTCAGTTCACTCAAGCACAGTTTAATCCTGTCCAGCCCAGTTTAATCCAGTCCAGCTCAGTTCAATCCAGCCCAGCCCAGTTTGATGCAGCCCAGCCCAGTTTAAAAGCAGTCCAGCACAGCTTAATCCAGCCCAGCCCAACCCAGTCCAGCTCAGTTTAATCCAGTCTAGCTCTGTTTCACCCAGTCCAGCTCAATTCAATCCAGCCCAGCCCAGTTCAGTTCACTCTAGCACAGTTTAACCCTGTCCAGCCCACTTTAATCCAGTCCAGCTCAGTTTCATCCAGCACAGCCCAGTTTAACCCAGCCCAGCTCAGTTTAATACAGTCCAGCCAAGTTTAAGCCAGTCCACCTCAGGTTAACCAAGCCCAGCCCAGAGCAACACATTCCAGCCCATTTCATCCCATCCAGCTCAGTTTACTCCAGCCAAAACCACTTTAACACAGGACAGCCCACTTTAACACACTCCAGCCCAATTTAACCCAGTCCAGCCCAGTTTAATCCAGTCCGGCTCAATTTAACCCAGTCCAGCCCAGTTTAATCCCGTCCATTCCAGTTTAACCCAGTCCAGAACAGTTCAATCCAGCCCAGCCCAGTATAACCCAGTCCAGCCATATTCAATGCACTTCAGATCAGTATAATCCAGACCAGCCCAGTTGAACCCAGTACAGCCCAGTTTAACCCAGTCCAGAGCAGTTCCATCCAGCCCAGCCCAGTTTAACCCAGTCCAACCATATTTAATACACTCCAGCTCAGGTCAATCCAGCCCAGCCCATGTTAGTTCACTCCAGCACAGTTTAACCCAGTCCAGCCCCATTTAATCCAGTCCAACTCAATTTAACACAGTCCAGCCCAATATAACCCAGTCCAGCCCGGTTTAATCCAGTCCAGCTCAGTTTCATCCAGCCCAGGTCAGTTCACTGTATCACAGTGTAACCCTATCCAGACCAGTTTAATCCAGTCCAGCTCAGTTCAATCCAGCCCAGCCCAGTTTAACCCAGTCCAGCCCAGTCTGATACAGCCCAGCCTAGTTTAACACAGTCCAGCCATATTTAATCCACTCCAGCTCAGTATAAACCAGTCCCTGTCAGTTTATCCCAGTCCAGCACACTTTAACCCACTCCAGCTCAGTATAATTTAGATCAGCCCCGTTTAACCCAGTCTAGCCCAGTTTGATACAGCCCAGCACAGTTTAACACAGTCCAGCCATATTTAATACACTCCAGCTCAGTATAATCCAGTCCAAACTAGTTTAATCCAGCCCAGCCGAATTTAATTCCAGTCTAGCTCAGTTTAGCCCAGCCCAGCCCAGCTTAACCCAGTCCAGAACAGCTCAGTCCAGACCAGTTTAACACAGTCCAGCCATATTTAATACACTCCAGCTCAGTATAATCCAGAACAGCCCAGTTTAACCCAGTCCAGCCCAGTTTAAGCACAGTCCATCTCAGTTTGATCCAGCCCACTTTAACCCAGTCCAGCTCAGATTAATCCAGCCCAGCCCAGTTTAACCCAGTCTAGCCCAGTTTAACCCAGTCCAACCATATTTAATATACTCCAGCTCAGTTCAATCCAGCCCAGCCCACTTTAGTTCACTCCAGCACAGTTTAACCCAGTCCAGCTCCATTTAATGCAGTCCAACTCCATTTAAAGCACTCCAGCCCAGTTTAATCCAGTCCGGCTCAATTTAACCCAGTCCAGCCCAGTTTAACCCAGTCCAGCCCAGTTTAAACCAGCCCAGCTCAGATTGGTCCAGCCCAGCGCAGTTTAACCCAGTCCAGCCAAGTTTAATCCAGTCTGGCTCAATTTAACCCAGTCCAGCCCAGTTTAACCCAGTCCACCCCAGTTTAAACCAGCCCAGCTCAGATTGGTCCAGCCCAGCCCAGTTTAACACAGTCCAGCCAAGTTTAATCCAGACCACCTCAGTTCCATCCAGCCCAGCCCAATTTCACCCTGTCCAGCCCAGTTTAACCCATTCCAGCTCAGTTTGATCCAGCCCAGCACAGTTTACCCAGGCCAGCCCAGTTTAACCCAGTCCAGCTCAGTTTAATACAGCCCAGCCCAGCTTAACCCAGTCCAGACCAGAGAAGTTGGGTTCAAATGAACTTCTAGGCATGAAAGTGAGGAGCGACAGCAATGATGTAGGCACCGTTGCAAAGCTGACTGTGTGCTGAAGATTCTGAGCACCAGCTTTCCCTGCTGCCTCTTCGTCTGTGGGAGCAAAGACCAAGCGTTCGTGCTCTACTCACTGTGCTGCTGGGCAGCTGAGAGCAAGCTCCAGAGAGGGTGCATTCAAATGTACTTTTAGGTATGAAACTGAGGAGCGACAGCAATGAGGTGACACTGTTGCAAAGCTGACTGTGCGCTGAAGATGCCCAGCACATGCTTTCCCTCCTGGCTCTTCGGCTCTGGGAGCAGAGGCCAGACGTTCGTGGTCTAATAGCTGTGCTGCTGGGCAGCCAAGAGCAACCAGCTGAGAAGTTGGATTCAAATGAACTTCTAGGCATGAAAGTGAGGAGGGACAGCAGTGATGGAGGCACCGTTGCAAAGCTAACTGTGTGCTGAAGATTCTGAGCACCAGCTTTCCCTCCAGGCTCTTCATCTGTGGGAGCAAAGACCAAACGTTCGTGCTATACTCACTGTGCTGCTGGGCAGCCGAGAGCAAGCTCCGGAGAGGGTGCCTTCAAATGGACTTTTAGGTATGAAAGCGAGGAGCGACCGCAATGATGGTGACACCATTGCAAAGCTGACTGTGTGCTGAAGATGCCCAGCACATGCTTTCCCTCCTGCCTCTTCGGCTCTGGGAGCAGAGGCCAGACGTTCGTGAACTAATTGCTGTGCCCCTGGGCAGCCGAGAACAAGCTTTGGAGAGGTTGCACTCAAATGGATTTTAGGTATGAAACCGAGGAGCGACAGCAATGATGGTGACACCGTTGCAAAGCTGACTGTGTGCTGAAGATACCCAGAACATGCTTTCCCTCCTGGCTCTTCGGCTCTGGGAGCAGAGGCCAGACGTTCGTGCTCTAGTCGCTGTGCCCCTGGGCAGCCGAGAACAAGCTTTGGAGACGTTGCATTCAAATGGATTTTTAGGAATGAAACCGAGGAGCGACAGCAATGATGGTGACATGGTTGCAAAGCTGACTGTGTGCTGAAGATGCCCAGCACATGCTTTCCCTCCTGGCTCTTCGGCTCTGGGAGCAGAGGCCAGACGTTCGTGCTCTACTGACTGTGCTGCTGGGCAGCCAAGAGCAAGCTCCGAAGAGGGTGCATACAAATGGACCTTTAGGTATGAAACCGAGGAGCGACAGCAATGATGGTGACACCATTGCAAAGCTGACTGTGTGCTGAAGATGCCCAGCACATGCTTTCCCTCCTGGCTCTTCGACTCTGGGAGCAGAGGCCAGACGTTCGTGCACTAATCGCTGTGCCCCTGGGCAGCCGAGAACAAGCTTTGGAGAGGTTGCACTCAAATGGACTTTTAAGTATGAAAGCGAGGAGCGAGAGCAATGATGGTGACACCGTTGCAAAACTGACTGTGTGCTGAAGATGCCCAGCACATGCTTTCCCTCCTGGCTCTTCGGCTGTGGGAGCAGAGGCCAGACGTTCATGCTCTAATCGCTGTGCCCCTGGGCAGCTCAGAGCAAGCTCCGGAGAGGTTGCATTCAAATGGACTTTTAGGTATGAAACCGAAGAGGGACAGCAATGATGGTGACACCGTTGCAAAGCTGACTGTGTGCTGAAGATGCCCAGCACATGCTTTCCCTCCTGGCTCTTCGGCTCTGGGAGCAGAGGCCAGACGTTCGTGCTCTAGTCGCTGTGCCCCGGGGCAGCTGAGAAGCAGCTTTGGAAAGGTTGCATTCAAATGTACTTTTAGCTATGAAACCGAGGAGTGACAGCAATAATGGTGGCACCGTTGCAATCCTGACTGTGTGCTGAAGATGCCCAGCACATGCTTTCACTCCTGGCTCTTCGGCTCTGGGAGCAGAGGCCAGACTTTCGTGCACTAATCGCTGTGTCCCTGGGCAGCCGAGAACAAGCTTGGGAGAGGTTGCACACAAATGGACTTTTAGGTATGAAACCGAGGAGCGACAGCAATGATGGTGACATGGTTGCAAAGCTGACTGTGTGCTGAAGATGCCCAGCACATGATTTCCCTCCTGGCTCTTCGGCTCGGGGAGCAGAGGCCAGACGTTCGTGCACTAATTGCTGTGCCCCTGGGCAGCCGAGAACAAGATTTGGAGACGTGTCACTCAAAGGGACTTTTAAGTATGAAACCGAGGAGCGACAGCAATGATGGTGACACCATTGCAAAGCTGACTGTGTGCTGAAGATGCCCAGCACATGCTTTCCCTCCTGGCTCTTCGACTCTGGGAGCAGAGGCCAGACGATCGTGCTCTAATCGCTGTGCCCCTGGGCAGCTGAGAGCAAGCTCCGGAGAGGTTGCATTCAAATGGACTTTTAGGTATGAAACCGAAGAGCAACACCAATGATGGTGACACCGTTGCAAAGCTGACTGTGTGCTGAAGACGCCCAGCACATGCTTTCCCTCCTGGCTCTTCGGCTCTGGGACCAGAGGCCAGACGTTCGTGCTCTAGTCGCTGTGCCCCGGGGCAGCTCAGAAGCAGCTTTGGAGAGGTTGCATTCAAATGTACTTTTAGGTATTAAACCGAGGAGTGACAGCAATAATGGTGACACCGTTGCAATCCTGAGTGTGTGCTGAAGATGCCCAGCACATTCTTTCCCTCCTGGCTCTTCGGCTCTGGGAGCAGAGGCCGGATATTCGTGCTCTAATCGCTGTGCTACTGGGCAGCTCAGAGCAAGCTTTGGAGAGGTTGCATTCAAATGGACTTTTATGTATGAAACCGAGGAGCGACATCAATGATGGTGACAGCGTTGCAAAGCTAACTGTGTGCCGAAGATGCCCAGCACATGCTTTCCCTCCTGGCTCTTCGGCTCTGGGAGCAGAGGCCAGACATTCGTGCAGTAATCGCTCTGCCCCTGGGCAGCTGAGAAGCAGCTTTGGAGACGTTGCATTCAAATGTACTTTTAGGTATGAAACCGAAGAGTAACAGCAATAATGTTGACACCGTTGCAATCCTGACTGTGTGCTGAAGATGCCCAGCACATGCTTTCCCTCCTGGCTCTTCGACTCTGGGAGCAGAGGCCAGACGTTCGTGCACTAATCGCTGTGCCCCTGGGCAGCCGAGAACAAGCTTTGGAGAGGTTGCACTCAAATGGACTTTTAAGTATGAAAGCGAGGAGCGAGAGCAATGATGGTGACACCGTTGCAAAACTGACTGTGTGCTGAAGATGCCCAGCACATGCTTTCCCTCCTGGCTCTTCGGCTCTGGGAGCAGAGGCCAGACGTTCATGCTCTAATCGCTGTGCCCCTGGGCAGCTCAGAGCAAGCTCCGGAGAGGTTGCATTCAAATGGACTTTTAGGTATGAAACCGAAGAGGGACAGCAATGATGGTGACACCGTTGCAAAGCTGACTGTGTGCTGAAGAAGCCCAGCACATGCTTTCCCTCCTGGCTCTTCGGCTCTGGGAGCAGAGGCCAGACGTTCGTGCTCTAGTCGCTGTGCCCCGGGGCAGCTGAGAAGCAGCTTTGGAAAGGTTGCATTCAAATGTACTTTTAGCTATGAAACCGAGGAGTGACAGCAATAATGGTGGCACCGTTGCAATCCTGACTGTGTGCTGAAGATGCCCAGCACATGCTTTCACTCCTGGCTCTTCAGCTCTGGGAGCAGAGGCCAGACTTTCGTGCACTAATCGCTGTGTCCCTGGGCAGCCGAGAACAAGCTTGGGAGAGGTTGCACACAAATGGACTTTTAGGTATGAAACCGAGGAGCGACAGCAATGATGGTGACATGGTTGCAAAGCTGACTGTGTGCTGAAGATGCCCAGCACATGATTTCCCTCCTGGCTCTTCGGCTCGGGGAGCAGAGGCCAGACGTTCGTGCACTAATTGCTGTGCCCCTGGGCAGCCGAGAACAAGATTTGGAGACGTGTCACTCAAAGGGACTTTTAAGTATGAAACCGAGGAGCGACAGCAATGATGGTGACACCATTGCAAAGCTGACTGTGTGCTGAAGATGCCCAGCACATGCTTTCCCTCCTGGCTCTTCGACTCTGGGAGCAGAGGCCAGACGATCGTGCTCTAATCGCTGTGCCCCTGGGCAGCTGAGAGCAAGCTCCGGAGAGGTTGCATTCAAATGGACTTTTAGGTATGAAACCGAAGAGCAACAGCAATGATGGTGACACCGTTGCAAAGCTGACTGTGTGCTGAAGACGCCCAGCACATGCTTTCCCTCCTGGCTCTTCGGCTCTGGGAGCAGAGGCCAGACGTTCGTGCTCTAGTCGCTGTGCCCCGGGGCAGCTCAGAAGCAGCTTTGGAGAGGTTGCATTCAAATGTACTTTTAGGTATTAAACCGAGGAGTGACAGCAATAATGGTGACACCGTTGCAATCCTGAGTGTGTGCTGAAGATGCCCAGCACATTCTTTCCCTCCTGGCTCTTCGGCTCTGGGAGCAGAGGCCGGATATTCGTGCTCTAATCGCTGTGCTACTGGGCAGCTCAGAGCAAGCTTTGGAGAGGTTGCATTCAAATGGACTTTTATGTATGAAACCGAGGAGCGACATCAATGATGGTGACAGCGTTGCAAAGCTAACTGTGTGCCGAAGATGCCCAGCACATGCTTTCCCTCCTGGCTCTTCGGCTCTGGGAGCAGAGGCCAGACATTCGTGCAGTAATCGCTCTGCGCCTGGGCAGCTGAGAAGCAGCTTTGGAGACGTTGCATTCAAATGTACTTTTAGGTATGAAACCGAAGAGTAACAGCAATAATGTTGACACCGTTGCAATCCTGACTGTGTGCTGAAGATGCCCAGCACATGCTTTCCCTCCTGGCTCTTCGGCTCTGGGACCAGAGGCCAGACGTTCGTGCTCTACTGACTGTGCTGCTGGGCAGCCAAGAGCAACCACCAGAGAAGTTGGATTCAAATGAACTTCTAGGTATGAAAGTGAGGAGCGACAGCAATGATGGAGGCACTGTTGCAAAGCTGACTGTGTGCTGAAGATTCTGAGCACCAGCTTTCCCTCCTGGATCTTTGACTGTGGGAGCAGATGTCAACCGTTCGTGCTCTACACACAGTGCTGCTGGGCAGCCGAGACCACGCTCTGAAGAGGGTGCATTCAAATGGACCTTGAGGTACGAAAGGAGGAGCGACAGCAATGATGGTGACCCCGTTGCAAAGCTAACTGTGTGCTGAAGATGCCCAGCACATGCTTTCCCTCCTGGCTCTTCGACTCGGGGAGCAGAGGCCAGACCTTCCTGCACTAATCACTGTGCCCCTTGGCAGCCGAGAACATGCTTTGGAGACGTTGCATTCAAATGGACTTTTAGGTATGAAACCGAGGAGCGACAGCAATGATGGTGACATGGTTGCAAACCTGACTGTGTGCTGAAGATGCCCAGCACATGCTTTCCCTCCTGGCTCTTCGGCTCTGGGAGCAGAGGCCGGACGTTTGTGCACTAATCCCTGTGCCCCTGGGCAGCCGAGAACAACCTTTGGAGACGTTTCATTCAAATGGATTTTAAGGTATGAAACCGAGGAGCGACAGCAATGATGGAGGCACTGCTTCAAAGCTGACTGTGTGCTTAAGATTCTGAGCATCAACTTTCCCTCCTGTCTCCTCGACTGTGGGAGCAGACGGCAACCGTTCGTGCTATACTCACTGTGCTGTTGGGCAGCCGAGAGCAGTCTCCGAAGAGGGTGCATTCAAATGGACCTTGAGGTATGAAAGGAGCAGCGACAGCAATGATGGTGACACCATTGCAAAGCTGACTGTGTGCTGAAGATGCCCAGCACATGCTTTCCCTCCTGGCTCTTCGGCTCTGGGAGCAGAAGCCAGACGTTCGTGCACTAATCACTGTGCACCTGGGCAGCCGAGAACAAGCTTTGGAGACGTTTTATTCAAATGGACTTTTAGGTATGAAACCGAGGAGCGACAGCAATGATGGTGACATGGCTGCAAAGCTGACTGTGGGCTGAAGATGCCCAGCACATGCTTTCCCTCCTGGCTTTTTGGCTCTGGGAGCAGAGGCCAGACGTTCGTGCTCTACTGACTGTGCTCCTAGGCAGCCAAGAGCTACGAGCAGAGAAGTTGTATTCAAATGGACCTTTAGGTATGAAAGCGAGGAGTGACAGCAATGATGGTGACACCCTTGAGAAGCTGACTGTGTGCTGAAGATTCTGAGCACATGCTTTCCCTCCTGGCTCTTCGGCTCTGGGAGCAGAGGCCAGACGTTCGAGCACTAATCGCTCTGCCCCTGGGCAGCTGAGAAGCAGCTTTGGAGAGGTTGCATTCAAATGGATTTTTAGGTATGAAACCGAGGAGCGACAGCAATGATGGAGGCACTGCTTCAAAGCTGATTGTGTGCTTAAGATTCTGAGCACCAACTTTCCCTCCTGGCTCCTCGACTGTGGGAGCAGACGGGAATCGTTCGTGCTCGACTCACTGTGCTACTGGGCAGCCGAGAGCAATCTCCGAAGAGGGTGCATTCAAATGGACCTTTAGGTATGAAACCGAGGAGCGACAGCAATGATGGTGACACCATTGCAGAGCTGACTGTGTGCTGAAGATGCCCAGCACATGCTTTCCCTCCTGGCTCTTCGGCTCTGGGAGCAGAGGCCAGACGTTCGTGCACTAATCGGTGTGCACCTGGGACAGCCGAGAACAAGCTTTGGAGAGGTTGCATTCAAATGGACTTTTAGGTATGAAATCGAAGAGCGACAGCAATGATGGTGACACCGTTGCAAAGCTGAGTGTGTGCTGAAGATGCCCAGCACATGCTTTCCCTCCTGGCTCTTCGGCTCTGGGAGCAGAGGCAAGATGTTCGTGCACTAATCCCTGTGCCCCTGGGCAGCCGAGAACAAGCTTTGGAGACGTTGCATTCAAATGGATTTTTAGGGATGAAACCGAGGAGCGACAGCAATGATGGTCACATGGTTGCAAAGCTGACTGTGTGCTGAAGATGCCCAGCACATGCTTTCCCTCCTGGCTCTTTGGCTCTGGGAGCAGAGGCCAGACGTTTGTGCAGTAATCGCTCTGCCCCTGGGCAACTCAGAGCAAGCTCCGAAGAGGTTGCATTCAAATGGACTTTTAGGTATGAAACCGAAGAGCGACAGCAATGATGGTGACACCGTTGCAAAGCTGACTGTGTGCTGAAGACGCCCAGCACATGCTTTCCCTCCTGGCTCTTCGGCTCTGGGAGCAGAGGCCAGACGTTCGTGCTCTACTGACTGTGCTGCTGGGCAGCCAAGAGCAACCACCAGAGAAGTTGGATTCAAATGAACTTCTAGGTATGAAAGTGAGGAGCGACAGCAATGATGGAGGCACTGTTGCAAAGCTGACTTTGTGCTGAAGATTCTGAGCACCAGCTTTCCCTCCTGGCTCTTCGACTATGGGAGCAGACGGCAACCGTTCGTGCTCTACTCAATGTGCTGTTGGGCAGCCGAGAGCAGGCTCCGAAGAGGGGGCATTCAAATGGACCTTGAGGTATGAAAGGAGGAGCGACAGCAATGATGGTGACACCATTGCAAAGCTGACTGTGTGCTGAAGATGCCCAGCACATGCTTTCCCTCCTGGCTCTTCGGCTCTGGGAGCAGAGGCCAGACGTTCGTGCTCTAGTCGCTGTGCCCCGGGGTAGCTGAGAAGCAGCTTTGGAGAGGTTGCATTCAAATGTACTTTTAGCTACGAAACCGAGGAGTGACAGCAATAATGGTGTCACCGTTGCAATCCTGACAGTGTGCTGAAGATGCCCAGCACATGCTTTCCCTCCTGGCTCTTCGACTCTGGGAGCAGAGGCCAGACGTTCGTGCACTAATCGCTGTGCCCCTGGGCAGCCGAGAACAAGCTTTGGAGCGGTTGCACTCAAATGGACTTTTAAATATGAAAGCGAAGAGCGACGGCAATGATGGTGACACCGTTGCAAAGCTGAGTGTCTGCTGAAGATGCCCAGCACATGCTTTCCCTCCTGGCTCTTCGGCTCTGGGAGCAGAGGCCAGACGTTCGTGCTCTAATCGCTGTGCCCCTGGGCAGCTCAGAGCAAGCTCCGGAGAGGTTGCATTCAAATGGACTTTTAGGTATGAAATCGAAGAGCGACAGCGATGATGGTGACACCGTTGCAAAGCTGAGTGTGTGCTGAAGATGCCCAGCACATGCTTTCCCTCCTGGCTCTTCGGCGCTGGGAGCAGAGGCCAGACGTTCGTGCTCTAGTCGCTGTGCCAGGGGCAGCTGAGAAGCAGCTTTGGAGATGTTGCATTCAAATGTACTTTTAGGTATGAAACCGAGGAGTGACAGCAATAATGGTGACACCGTTGCAATCCTGACTGTGTGCTGAAGATGCCCAGCACATGCTTTCCCTCCTGGCTCTTCGGCTCTGGGAGCAGAGGCCAGACGTTCGTGCTCTAATCGCTGTTCCCCTGGGCAGCTCAGAGCAAGCTCCGAAGAGGTTGCATTCAAATGGACTTTTAGGTATGAAACCGAAGAGCGACAGCAATGATGGTGACACCGTTGCAAAGCTGAGTGTGTGCTGAAGATGCCCAGCACATGCTTTTCCTCCTGGCTCTTTGGCTCTGGGAGCAGAGGCCAGACGTTCGTGCTCTAGTCGCTGTGCCCCGGGGCAGCTGAGAAGCAGCTTTGGAGAGGTTGCATTCAAATGTACTTTTAGGTATGAAACCGAGGAGTGACAGCAATAATGGTGACACCGTTGCAATCCTGACTGTGTGCTGAAGATGCCCAGCACATGCTTTCACTCCTGGCTCTTCGGCTCTGGGAGCAGAGGCCAGACGTTCGTGCACTAATCGCTGTGCCCCGGGGCAGCCGAGAACAAGCTTGGGAGAGGTTGCACACAAATGGACTTTTAGGTATGAAACCGAGGAGCGACAGCAATGATGGTGACATGGTTGCAAAGCTGACTGTGTGCTGAAGATGCCCAGCACATGATTTCCCTCCTGGCTCTTCGGCTCGGGGAGCAGAGGCCAGACGTTCGTGCACTAATCACTGTGCCCCTGGGTAGCCGAGAACAAGCTTTGGAGACGTTGCACTCAAAGGGACTTTTAAGTATGAAACCGAGGAGCGACAGCAATGATGGTGACACCATTGCAAAGCTGACTGTGTGCTGAAGATGCCCAGCACATGCTTTCCCTCCTGGCTCTTCGGCTCTGGGAGCAGAGGCCAGACGATCGTGCTCTAATCGCTGTGCCCCTGGGCAGCTGAGAGCAAGCTCCGGAGAGGTTGCATTCAAATGGACTTTTAGGTATGAAACCGAGGAGCGACATCAATGATGGTGACAGCGTTGCAAAGCTAACTGTGTGCCGAAGATGCCCAGCACATGCTTTCCCTCCTGGCTCTTTGGCGCTGGGAGCAGAGGCCAGACGTTCGTGCAGTAATCGCTCTGCCCCTGGGCAGCTGAGAAGCAGCTTTGGAGACGTTGCATTCAAATGTACTTTTAGGTATGAAACCGAAGAGTAACAGCAATAATGTTGACACCGTTGCAATCCTGACTGTGTGCTGAAGATGCCCAGCACATGCTTTCCCTCCTGGCTCTTCGGCTCTGGGAGCAGAGGCCAGACGTTCGTGCTCTACTGACTGTGCTGCTGGGCAGCCAAGAGCAAGCTTCGAAGAGGGTGCATTCAAATGGACCTTTAGGTATGAAACCGAGGAGTGACAGCATTAATGGCTACACCGTTGCAATCCTGCCAGTGTGCTGAAGATGCCCAGCGCATGCTTTCCTCCTGGCTCTTTGGTTCTGGGAGCAGAGGCCAGACGTTCATGCTCTAGTCGCTGTGCCCCGGGGGAGCTGAGAAGCAGCTTTAGAGAGGTTGCATTCAAATGTACTTTTAAGTATGAAACCGAGGAGCGACAGCAATAATGGTGACACCGTTGCAAAGCTGACTGTGTGCTGAAGATGCCCAGCACATGCTTTCCCTCCTGGCTCTTCGGCTCTGGGAGCAGAGGCCAGTCGTTCGTGCACTTATCCCTGTGCCCCTGGGCACCCGAGAACAAGCTTTGGAGACGTTGTATTCAAATGGATTTTTAGGTATGAAACCGAGGAGCGACAGCAATGATGGTGACACCATTGCAAAGCTGACTGTGTGCTGAAGATGCCCAGCACATGCTTTCCCTCCTGGCTCCTCGGCTCTGGGAGCAGAGGGCAGACGTTCGTGCAGTGAACCCTCTGCCCCTGGGCAGCTGAGAAGCAGCTTTGGAGAGGTTGCATTCAAATGTACTTTTAGGTAAGAAAGCGAAGAGTGACAGCAATAATGGTGACACCGTTGCAATCCTGACAGTGTGCGGAAGAAGCCCAGCACATGCTTTCCCTCCTGGCTCTTCGACTGTGGGAGCAGACGGCAACCATTCGTGCTCTACTCACTGTGCTGCTGGGCAGCCGAGAGCACGCCCCGAAGAGGGTGCATTCAAATGGACCTTTAGGTATGAAACCGAGGAGCGACAGCAATGATGGTGACACCGTTGCAAAGCTGACTGTGTGCTGAAGATGCCCAGCACATGCTTTCCCTCCTGGCTCTTCAGCTCTGGGAGCAGAGTCCAGACGTTCGTGCTCTAATCGCTGTGCCTCTGGGCATCTCAGAGCAAGCTCCGGAGAGGTTGCATTCAAATGGACTTTTAGGTATGAAACCGAGGAGCGACAGCAATGATGGTGACACCGTTGCAAAGCTGACTGTGTGCTGAAGATGCCCAGCACATGCTTTCCCTCCTGGCTCTTTGGCTCTGGGAGCAGAGGCCAGACGTTCGTGCACTAATCGCTGTGCCCCTGGGCAGCCGAGAGAAAGCTTTGGAGAGGTTACATTCTAATGGAATTTTAGTTATGAAACCGAGTAGCGACAGCAATGATGCTGACACCGCTGCAAAGCTGAGTGTGTGCTGATTATTCTGAGCATCAGCTTTCCCTCCTGGCTCTTCGGCTCTGAGAGCAGAGACCAAACGTTCATGCCATGCTCACTGTGCTGCTGGGCAGCCGAGAGCAAGCTCCGGAGAGGGTGCATTCAAATGCACTTTTAGTTAGGAAATTGAGGAGCGACAGCAATGATGGTGACACCGTTGCAAAGCTGACTGTGCGCTGAAGATGCCCAGAACATGCTTTTCCTCCTGGCTCTTCGGCTCTGGGAGCAGAGGCCAGACGTTCGTGCACTAATCGCCCTGCCCCTGGGCCGCCGAGAACAAGCTTTGCAGAGGTTGCATTCAAATGGACTTTTAGATATGAAACCGAGGAGCGACAGCAACGATGGTGACACCGTTGCAAAGCTGACTGTGTGCCGAAGATGCCCAGCACATGCTTTCCCTCCTGGCTCTTCGGCTGTGAGAGCAGAGGCCAGACGTTCGTGCACTAATCGCTCTGCCCCTGGGCAGCCGAAAACAAGCTTTGCAGAGGTTGCATTCAAATGGACTTTTAGGAATGAAACCGAGGAGCGACAGCAATGATGGTGACACCGTTGCAAAGCTGACTGTGTGCTGAAGATGCCCAGCACATGCTTTTCCTCCTGGCTCTTTGGCTCTGGGAGCAGAGGCCTGACGTTCGTACACTAATCGCTGTGCCCCTGGGCAGCCGAGAGAAAGCTTTGGAGAGGTTACATTCAAATGGACTTTTAGTTATGAAACCGAGGAGCGACAGCAATGATGGTGACACCGTTGCAAAGCTGAGTGTGTGCTGATTATTCTGAGCATCAGCTTTCCCTCCTGGCTCTTCGGCTCTGGGAGCAGAGACCAAACGTTCGTGCCATGCTCACGGTGCTGCTGGGCAGCCGAGAGCAAGCTACGGAGAGGGTGCATTCAAATGCACTTTTAGTTAGGAAATGGAGGAGCGACAGCAATGATGGTGACACCGTTGCAAAGCTGACTGTGCGCTGAAGATGCCCAGAACTTGCTTTCCCTCCTGGCTCTTCGGCTCTGGGAGCAGAGGCCAGTCGTTCGTGCACTAATCGCCCTGCCACTGGGCAGCCGAGAACAAGCTTTGCAGAGGTTGCATTGAAATGGACTTTTAGGAATGAAACCGAGGAGCGACAGCAATGATGGTGACACCGTTGCAGAGCTGACTGCGTGCTGAAGATGCCCAGCACATGCTTTCCCTCCTGGCTCTTTGGCTCTGGGAGCAGAGGCCAGACGTTCGTGCACTAATCGCCCTGCCACTGGGCAGCCGAGAGCAGGCTTTGCAGAGGTTGCATTCAAATGGACTTTTAGGAATGAAACCGAGGAGCGACAGCAATGATGGTGACACCGTTGCAAAGCTGACTGTGTGCTGAAGACGCCCAGAACATGCTTTCCCTCCTGGCTCTTCGGCTGTGAGAGCAGAGGCCAGACGTTCGTGCACTAATCGCTCTGCCCCTGGGCAGCCGAAAACAAGCTTTGCAGAGGTTGCATTCAAATGGACTTTTAGGAATGAAACCGAGGAGCGACAGCAATGATGGTGACACCGTTGCAAAGCTGACTGTGTGCTGAAGATGCCCAGCACATGCTTTCCCTCCTGGCTCTTCGGCTCTGGGAGCAGAGGCCAGTCGTTCGTGCACTTATCCCTGTGCCCCTGGGCACCCGAGAACAAGCTTTGGAGACGTTGCATTCAAATGTATTTTTAGGTTTGAAACCGAGGAGCGACAGCAATGATGGTGACACCATTGCAAAGCTGACTGTGTGCTGAAGATGCCCAGCACATGCTTTCCCTCCTGGCTCCTCGGCTCTGGGAGCAGAGGGCAGACGTTCGTGCACTGAACCCTCTGCCCCTGGGCAGCTGAGAAGCAGCTTTGGAGAGGTTGCATTCAAATGTACTTTTAGGTAAGAAAGCGAAGAGTGACAGCAATAATGGTGACACCGTTGCAATCCTGACAGTGTGCGGAAGAAGCCCAGCACATGCTTTCCCTCCTGGCTCTTCGACTGTGGGAGCAGACGGCAACCATTCGTGCTCTACTCACTGTGCTGCTGGGCAGCCGAGAGCACGCCCCGAAGAGGGTGCATTCAAATGGACCTTTAGGTATGAAACCGAGGAGCGACAGCAATGATGGTGACACCGTTGCAAAGCTGACTGTGTGCTGAAGATGCCCAGCACATGCTTTCCCTCCTGGCTCTTCAGCTCTGGGAGCAGAGTCCAGACGTTCGTGCTCTAATCGCTGTGCCTCTGGGCATCTCAGAGCAAGCTCCGGAGAGGTTGCATTCAAATGGACTTTTAGGTATGAAACCGAGGAGCGACAGCAATGATGGTGACACCGTTGCAAAGCTGACTGTGTGCTGAAGATGCCCAGCACATGCTTTCCCTCCTGGCTCTTTGGCTCTGGGAGCAGAGGCCAGACGTTCGTGCACTAATCGCTGTGCCCCTGGGCAGCCGAGAGAAAGCTTTGGAGAGGTTACATTCTAATGGAATTTTAGTTATGAAACCGAGTAGCGACAGCAATGATGCTGACACCGCTGCAAAGCTGAGTGTGTGCTGATTATTCTGAGCATCAGCTTTCCCTCCTGGCTCTTCGGCTCTGAGAGCAGAGACCAAACGTTCATGCCATGCTCACTGTGCTGCTGGGCAGCCGAGAGCAAGCTCCGGAGAGGGTGCATTCAAATGCACTTTTAGTTAGGAAATTGAGGAGCGACAGCAATGATGGTGACACCGTTGCAAAGCTGACTGTGCGCTGAAGATGCCCAGAACATGCTTTCCCTCCTGGCTCTTCGGCTCTGGGAGCAGAGGCCAGTCGTTCGTGCACTAATCGCCCTGCCACTGGGCAGCCGAGAACAAGCTTTGCAGAGGTTGCATTCAAATGGACTTTTAGATATGAAACCGAGGAGCGAAAGCAACGATGGTGACACCGTTGCAAAGCTGACTGTGTGCTGAAGATGCCCAGCACATGCTTTCCCTCCTGCCTCTTCGGCTGTGAGAGCAGAGGCCAGACGTTCGTGCACTAATCGCTCTGCCCCTGGGCAGCCGAGAGAAAGCTTTGGAGAGGTTGCATTCAAATGGACTTTTAGGAATGAAACCGAGGAGCGACAGCAATGATGGTGACACCGTTGCAAAGCTGACTGCGTGCTGAAGATGCCCAGCACCTGCTTTCCCTCCTGGCTCTTTGGCTCTGGGAGCAGAGGCCAGACGTTCGTGCACTAATCGCCCTGCCACTGGGCAGCCGAGAGCAGGCTTTGCAGAGGTTGCATTCAAATGGACTTTTAGATATGAAACCGAGGAGCGACAGCAATGATGGTGACACCGTTGCAAAGCTGACTGTGTGCTGAAGATGCCCAGAACATGCTTTCCCTCCTGGCTCTTCGGCTGTGAGAGCAGAGGCCAGACGTTCGTGCACTAATCGCTCTGCCCCTGGGCAGCCGAAAACAAGCTTTGCAGAGGTTGCATTCAAATGGACTTTTAGGAATGAAACCGAGGAGCGACAGCAATGATGGTGCCACCGTTGCAAAGCTGACTGTGTGCTGAAGATGCCCAGCACATGCTTTCCCTCCTGGCTCTTTGGCTCTGGGACCAGAGGCCAGACGTTCGTGCACTAATCACTGTGCCCCTGGGCAGCCGAGAGAAAGCTTTGGAGAGGTTACATTCAAATGGAATTTTAGTTATGAAACCGAGGAGCGACAGCAATGATGGTGAAACCGTTGCAAAGCTGAGTGTGTGCTGATTATTCTGAGCATCAGCTTTCCCTCCTGGCTCTTCGGCTCTGGGAGCAGAGACCAAACGTTCGTGCCATGCTCACTGTGCTGCTGGGCAGCCGAGAGCCAGCTCCGGAGAGGGTGCATTCAAATGCACATTTAG
This sequence comes from Pezoporus flaviventris, assembly GCF_033815535.1. Lineage (NCBI taxonomy): Eukaryota > Metazoa > Chordata > Aves > Psittaciformes > Psittacidae > Pezoporus > Pezoporus flaviventris. The sequence goes on from NW_026893006.1 coordinate 47,291, forward strand.
TTAGGAAATTGAGGGGCGACAGCAATGATGGTGACACCGTTGCAAAGCTGACTGTGCGCTGAAGATGCCCAGAACATGCTTTTCCTCCTGGCTCTTCGGCTCTGGGAGCAGAGGCCAGACGTTCGTGCACTAATCGCCCTGCCCCTGGGCAGCCGAGAACAAGCTTTGCAGAGGTTGCATTCAAATGGACTTTTAGATATGAAACCGAGGAGCGACAGCAATGATGGTGACACCGTTGCAAAGCTGACTGTGTGCTGAAGATGCCCAGAACATGCTTTCCCTCCTGGCTCTTCGGCTGTGAGAGCAGAGGCCAGACGTTCGTGCACTAATCGCTCTGCCCCTGGGCAGCCGAAAACAAGCTTTGCAGAGGTTGCATTCAAATGGACTTTTAGGAATGAAACCGAGGAGCGACAGCAATGATGGTGCCACTGTTGCAAAGCTGACTGTGTGCTGAAGATGCCCAGCACATGCTTTCCCTCCTGGCTCTTTGGCTCTGGGAGCAGAGGCCAGACGTTCGTGCACTAATCGCTGTGCCCCTGGGCAGCCGAGAGAAAGCTTTGGAGAGGTTACATTCAAATGGAATTTTAGTTATGAAACCGAGGAGCGACAGCAATGATGGTGAAACCGTTGCAAAGCTGAGTGTGTGCTGATTATTCTGAGCATCAGCTTTCCCTCCTGGCTCTTCGGCTCTGGGAGCAGAGACCAAACGTTCGTGCCATGCTCACTGTGCTGCTGGGCAGCCGAGAGCCAGCTCCGGAGAGGGTGCATTCAAATGCACATTTAGTTAGGAAATTGAGGGGCGACAGCAATGATGGTGACACCGTTGCAAAGCTGACTGTGCGCTGAAGATGCCCAGAACATGCTTTTCCTCCTGGCTCTTCGGCTCTGGGAGCAGAGGCCAGACGTTATTGCACTAATCGCCCTGCCCCTGGGCAGCCGAGAACAAGCTTTGCAGAGGTTGCATTCAAATGGACTTTTAGATATGAAACCGAGGAGCGACAGCAATGATGGTGACACCGTTGCAAAGCTGACTGTGTGCTGAAGATGCCCAGCACATGCTTTCCCTCCTGCCTCTTCGGCTGTGAGAGCAGAGGCCAGACGTTCGTGCACTAATCGCTCTGCCCCTGGGCAGCCGAAAACAAGCTTTGCAGAGGTTGCATTCAAATGGACTTTTAGGAATGAAACCGAGGAGCGACAGCAATGATGGTGACACCGTTGCAAAGCTGACTGTGTGCTGAAGATGCCCAGCACATGCTTTCCCTCCTGGCTCTTTGGCTCTGGGAGCAGAGGCCAGACGTTAGTGCACTAATCGCTGTGCCCCTGGGCAGCCGAGAGAAAGCTTTGGAGAGGTTACATTCAAATGGAATTTTAGTTATGAAACCGAGGAGCGACAGCAATGATGGTGACACCGTTGCAAAGCTGAGTGTGTGCTGATTATTCTGAGCATCAGCTTTCCCTCCTGGCTCTTCGGCTCTGGGAGCAGAGACCAAACGTTGGTGCCATGCTCACTGTGCTGCTGGGCAGCCGAGAGCAAGCTCCGGAGAGGGTGCATTCAAATGCACTTTTAGTTAGGAAATTGAGGAGCGACAGCAATGATGGTGACACCGTTGCAAAGCTGACTGTGCGCTGAAGATGCCCAGAACATGCTTTTCCTCCTGGCTCTCCGGCTGTGGGAGCAGAGGCCAGACGTTCGTGCACTAATCGCCCTGCCCCTGGGCAGCCGAGAACAAGCTTTGCAGAGGTTGCATTCAAATGGACTTTTAGATATGAAACCGAGGAGCGACAGCAATGATGGTGACACCGTTGCAAAGCTGACTGTGTGCTGAAGATGCCCAGCACATGCTTTCCCTCCTGCCTCTTCGGCTGTGAGAGCAGAGGCCAGACGTTCGTGCACTAATCGCTCTGCCCCTGGGCAGCCGAAAACAAGCTTTGCAGAGGTTGCATTCAAATGGACTTTTAGGAATGAAACCGAGGAGCGACAGCAATGATGGTGACACCGTTGCAAAGCTGACTGTGTGCTGAAGATGCCCAGCACATGCTTTCCCTCCTGGCTCTTTGGCTCTGGGAGCAGAGGCCAGACGTTCGTGCACTAATCGCTGTGCCCCTGGGCAGCCGAGAGAAAGCTTTGGAGAGGTTACATTCAAATGGAATTTTAGTTATGAAACCGAGGAGCGACAGCAATGATGGTGACACCGTTGCAAAGCTGAGTGTGTGCTGATTATTCTGAGCATCAGCTCTCCCTCCTGGCTCTTCGGCTCTGGGCGCAGAGACCAAACGTTCGTGCCATGCTCACTGTGCTGCTGGGCAGCCGAGAGCAAGCTCCGGAAAGGGTGCATTCAAATGCACTTTTAGTTAGGAAATTGAGGAGCGACAGCAATGATGGTGACACTGTTGCAAAGCTGACTGTGCGCTGAAGATGCCCAGAACATGCTTTTCCTCCTGGCTCTTCGGCTCTGGGAGCAGAGGCCAGACGTTCGTGCACTAATCGCCCTGCCCCTGGGCAGCCGAGAACAAGCTTTGCAGATGTTGCATTCAAATGGACTTTTAGGAATGAAACCGAGGAGCGAAAGCAATGATGGTGACACCGTTGCAAAGCTGACTGTGTGCTGAAGATGCCCAGCACATGCTTTCCCTCCTGCCTCTTCGGCTGTGAGAGCAGAGGCCAGACGTTCGTGCACTAATCGCTCTGCCCCTGGGCAGCCGAAAACAAGCTTTGCAGAGGTTGCATTCAAATGGACTTTTAGGAATGAAACCGAGGAGCGACAGCAATGATGGTGACAACGTTGCAAAGCTGACTGTGTGCTGAAGATGCCCAGCACATGCTTTCCCTCCTGGCTCTTTGGCTCTGGGAGCAGAGGCCAGACGTTCGTGCACTAATCGCCCTGCCCCTGGGCAGCCGAGAACAAGCTTTGCAGAGGTTGCATTCAAATGGACTTTTAGTTAGGAAATTGAGGAGCGACAGCAATGATGGTGACACCGTTGCAAAGCTGACTGTGCGCTGAAGATGCCCAGAACATGCTTTTCCTCCTGGCTCTTCGGCTCTGGGAGCAGAGGCCAGACGTTCGTGCACTAATCGCCCTGCCCCTGGGCAGCCGAGAACAAGCTTTGCAGAGGTTGCATTCAAATGGACTTTTAGATATGAAACCGAGGAGCGACAGCAATGATGGTGACACCGTTGCAAAGCTGACTGTGTGCTGAAGATGCCCAGCACATGCTTTCCCTCCTGCCTCTTCGGCTGTGAGAGCAGAGGCCAGACGTTCGTGCACTAATCGCTCTGCCCCTGGGCAGCCGAAAACAAGCTTTGCAGAGGTTGCATTCAAATGGACTTTTAGGAATGAAACCGAGGAGCGACAGCAATGATGGTGACACCGTTGCAAACCTGACTGTGTGCTGAAGATGCCCAGCACATGCTTTCCCTCCTGGCTCTTTGGCTCTGGGAGCAGAGGCCAGACGTTCGTGCACTAATCGCTGTGCCCCTGGGCAGCCGAGAGAAAGCTTTGGAGAGGTTACATTCAAATGGAATTTTAGTTATGAAACCGAGGAGCGACAGCAATGATGGTGACACCGTTGCAAAGCTGAGTGTGTGCTGATTATTCTGAGCATCAGCTTTCCCTCCTGGCTCTTCGGCTCTGGGAGCAGAGACCAAACGTTCGTGCCATGCTCACTGTGCTGCTGGGCAGCCGTGAGCAAGCTCCGGAGGGGGTGCATTCAAATGCACTTTTAGTTAGGAAATTGAGGAGCGACAGCAATAATGGTGACACCGTTGCAAAGCTGACTGTGCGCTGAAGATGCCCAGAACATGCTTTCCCTCCTCCCTCTTCGGCTCTGGGAGCAGAGGCCAGACGTTCGTGCACTAATCGCCCTGCCCCTGGGCAGCCGAGAACAAGCTTTGCAGAGGTTGCATTCAAATGGACTTTTAGATATGAAACCGAGGAGCGAAAGCAATGATGGTGACACCGTTGCAAAGCTGACTGTGTGCTGAAGATGCCCAGCACATGCTTTCCCTCCTGACTCTTCGGCTGTGAGAGCAGAGGCCAGACGTTCGTGCACTAATCGCTCTGCCCCTGGGCAGCCGAAAACAAGCTTTGCAGAGGTTGCATTCAAATGGACTTTTAGGAATGAAACCGAGGAGCGACAGCAATGATGGTGACACCGTTGCAAAGCTGACTGCGTGCTGAAGATGCCCAGCACATGCTTTCCCTCCTGGCTCTTTGGCTCTGGGAGCAGAGGCCAGACGTTCGTGCACTAATCGCCCTGCCACTGGGCAGCCGAGAGCAAGCTTTGCAGAGGTTGCATTCAAATGGACTTTTAGATATGAAACCGAGGAGCGATAGCAATGATGGTGACACCGTTGCAAAGCTGACTGTGTGCTGAAGATGCCCAGAACATGCTTTCCCTCCTGCCTCTTCGGCTCTGGGAGCAGAGGCCAGACGTTCGTGCACTAATCGCCCTGCCCCTCGGCAGCCGAGAACAAGATTTGCAGAGGTTGCATTCAAATGGACTTTTAGATATGAAACCGAGGAGCAAAAGCAATGATGGTGACACCGTTGCAAAGCTGACTGTGTGCTGAAGATGCCCAGCACATGCTTTCCCTCCTCCCTCTTCGGCTGTGAGAGCAGAGGGCAGACGTTCGTGCACTAATCGCTCTGCCCCTGGGCAGCCGAAAACAAGCTTTGCAGAGGTTGCATTCAAATGGACTTTTAGGAATGAAACCGAGGAGCGACAGCAATGATGGTGACACCGTTGCAAAGCTGACTGTGTGCTGAAGATGCCCAGCACATGCTTTCCCTCCTGGCTCTTTGGCTCTGGGAGCAGAGGCCAGACGTTCGTGCACTAATCGCTGTGCCCCTGGGCAGACGAGAGAAAGCTTTGGAGAGGTTACATTCAAATGGAATTTTAGTTATGAAACCGAGGAGCGACAGCAATGATGGTGACACCGTTGCAAAGCTGAGTGTGTGCTGATTATTCTGAGCATCAGCTTTCCCTCCTGGCTCTTCGGCTCTGGGAGCAGAGACCAAACGTTCGTGCCATGCTCACTGTGCTGCTTCGCAGCCGAGAGCAAGCTCCGGAGAGGGTGCATTCAAATGCACTTTTAGTTAGGAAATTGAGGAGCGACAGCAATGATGGTGACACCGTTGCAAAGCTGACTGTGCGCTGAAGATGCCCAGAACATGCTTTCCCTCCTGCCTCTTCGGCTCTGGGAGCAGAGGCCAGACGTTCGTGCACTAATCGCCCTGCCCCTCGGCAGCCGAGAACAAGATTTGCAGAGGTTGCATTCAAATGGACTTTTAGATATGAAACCGAGGAGCAAAAGCAATGATGGTGACACCGTTGCAAAGCTGACTGTGTGCTGAAGATGCCCAGCACATGCTTTCCCTCCTCCCTCTTCGGCTGTGAGAGCAGAGGGCAGACGTTCGTGCACTAATCGCTCTGCCTCTGGGCAGCCGAAAACAAGCTTTGCAGAGGTTGCATTCAAATGGACTTTTAGGAATGAAACCGAGGAGCGACAGCAATGATGGTGACACCGTTGCAAAGCTGACTGTGTGCTGAAGATGACCAGCACATGCTTTCCCTCCTGGCTCTTTGGCTCTGGGAGCAGAGGCCAGACGTTCGTGCACTAATCGCCCTGCCACTGGGCAGCCGAGAACAAGCTTTGCAGAGGTTGCATTCAAATGGACTTTTAGGAATGAAACCGAGGAGCGACAGCAATGATGGTGACACCGTTGCAAAGCTGACTGTGTGCTGAAGATGCCCAGCACATGCTTTCCCTCCGGGCTCTTTGGCTCTGGGAGCAGAGGCCAGACGTTCGTGCACTAATCGCTGTGCCCCTGGGCAGACGAGAGAAAGCTTTGGAGAGGTTACATTCAAATGGAATTTTAGTTATGAAACCGAGGAGCGACAGCAATGATGGTGACACCGTTGCAAAGCTGAGTGTGTGCTGATTATTCTGAGCATCAGCTTTCCCTCCTGGCTCTTCGGCTCTGGGAGCAGAGACCAAACGTTCGTGCCATGCTCACTGTGCTGCTTCGCAGCCGAGAGCAAGCTCCGGAGAGGGTGCATTCAAATGCACTTTTAGTTAGGAAATTGAGGAGCGACAGCAATGATGGTGACACCGTTGCAAAGCTGACTGTGCGCTGAAGATGCCCAGAACATGCTTTCCCTCCTGCCTCTTCGGCTCTGGGAGCAGAGGCCAGACGTTCGTGCACTAATCGCCCTGCCCCTCGGCAGCCGAGAACAAGATTTGCAGAGGTTGCATTCAAATGGACTTTTAGATATGAAACCGAGGAGCAAAAGCAATGATGGTGACACCGTTGCAAAGCTGACTGTGTGCTGAAGATGCCCAGCACATGCTTTCCCTCCTCCCTCTTCGGCTGTGAGAGCAGAGGGCAGATGTTCGTGCACTAATCGCTCTGCCTCTGGGCAGCCGAAAACAAGCTTTGCAGAGGTTGCATTCAAATGGACTTTTAGGAATGAAACCGAGGAGCGACAGCAATGATGGTGACACCGTTGCAAAGCTGACTGTGTGCTGAAGATGCCCAGCACATGCTTTCCCTCCTGCCTCTTCGGCTGTGAGTGCAGAGGCCAGACGTTCGTGCACTAATCGCTGTGCCCCTGGGCAGCCGAGAGAAAGCTTTGGAGAGGTTACATTCAAATGGAATTTTAGTTATGAAACCGAGGAGCGACAGCAATGATGGTGACACCGTTGCAAAGCTGAGTGTGTGCTGATTATTCTGAGCATCAGCTTTCCCTCCTGGCTCTTCGGCTCTGGGAGCAGAGACCAAACGTTGGTGCCATGCTCACTGTGCTGCTGGGCAGCCGAGAGCAAGCTCCGGAGAGGGTGCATTCAAATGCACTTTTAGTTAGGAAATTGAGGAGCGACAGCAATGATGGTGACACCGTTGCAAAGCTGACTGTGCGCTGAAGATGCCCAGAACATGCTTTCCCTCCTGGCTCTTCGGCTCTGGGAGCAGAGGCCAGACGTTCGTGCACTAATCGCCCTGCCCCTGGGCAGCCGAGAACAAGCTTTGCAGAGGTTGCATTCAAATGGACTTTTAGATATGAAACCGAGGAGCGACAGCAATGATGGTGACACCGTTGCAAAGCTGACTGTGTGCTGAAGATGCCCAGCACATGCTTTCCCTCCTGGCTCTTTGGCTCTGGGAGCAGAGGCCAGACGTTCGTGCACTAATCGCCCTACCCCTGGGCAGCCGAGAACAAGCTTTGCAGAGGTTGCATTCAAATGGACTTTTAGATATGAAACCGAGGAGAGACAGCAATGATGGTGACACCGTTGCAAAGCTGACTGTGTGCTGAAGATGCCCAGCACATGCTTTCCCTCCTGCCTCTTTGGCTGTGAGAGCAGAGGCCAGACGTTCGTGCACTAATCCCTCTGCCCCTGGGCAGCCGAAAACAAGCTTTGCAGAGGTTGCATTCAAATGGACTTTTAGGAATGAAACCGAGGAGCGACAGCAATGATGGTGACACCGTTGCAAAGCTGACTGTGTGCTGAAGATACCCAGCACATGCTTTCCCTCCTGGCTCTTCGGCTCTGGGAGCAGAGGCCAGACGTTCGTGCACTAATCGCTGTGCCCCTGGGCAGCCGAGAGAAAGCTTTGGAGAGGTTACATTCAAATGGAATTTTAGTTATGAAACCGAGGAGCGACAGCAATGATGGTGACACCGTTACAAAGCTGAGTGTGTGCTGATTATTCTGAGCATCAGCTTTCCCTCCTGGCTCTTCGGCTCTGGGAGCAGAGACCAAACGTTCGTGCCATGCTCACTGTGCTGCTGGGCAGCCGAGAGCAAGCTCCGGAGAGGGTGCATTCAAATGCACTTTTAGTTAGGAAATTGAGGAGCGACAGCAATGATGGTGACACCGTTGCAAAGCTGACTGTGCGCTGAAGATGCCCAGAACATGCTTTCCCTCCTGGCTCTTCGGCTCTGGCAGCAGAGGCCAGACGTTCGTGCACTAATCGCTCTGCCCCTGGGCAGCCGAGAACAAGCTTTGCAGAGGTTGCATTCAAATGGACTTTTAGATATGAAAACAAGGAGCGACAGCAATGATGGTGACACCGTTGCAAAGCTGACTGTGTGCTGAAGATGCCCAGCACATGCTTTCCCTCCTGCCTCTTCGGCTGTGAGAGCAGAGGCCAGACGTTCGTGCACTAATCGCTCTGCCCCTGGGCAGCCGAAAACAAGCTTTGCAGAGGTTGCATTCAAATGGACTTTTAGGAATGAAACCGAGGAGCGACAGCAATGATGGTGACACCGTTGCAAAGCTGACTGTGTGCTGAAGATGCCCAGCACATGCTTTCCCTCCGGGCTCTTTGGCTCTGGGAGCAGAGGCCAGACGTTCGTGCACTAATCGCTGTGCCCCTGGGCAGCCGAGAGAAAGCTTTGGAGAGGTTACATTCAAATGGAATTTTAGTTATGAAACCGATTAGCGACAGCAATGATGGTGACACCGTTGCAAAGCTGAGTGTGTGCTGATTATTCTGAGCATCAGCTTTCCCTCCTGGCTCTTCGGCTCTGGGAGCAGAGACCAAACGTTCGTGCCATGCTCACTGTGCTGCTGGGCAGCCGAGAGCAAGCTCCGGAGAGGGTGCATTCAAATGCACTTTTAGTTAGGAAATTGAGGAGCGACAGCAATGATGGTGACACCGTTGCAAAGCTGACTGTGCGCTGAAGATGCCCAGAACATGCTTTCCCTCCTGGCTCTTCGGCTCTGGCAGCAGAGGCCAGACGTTCGTGCACTAATCGCCCTGCCCCTGGGCAGCCGAGAACAAGCTTTGCAGAGGTTGCATTCAAATGGACTTTTAGGAATGAAACCGAGGAGCGACAGCAATGATGGTGACACCGTTGCAAAGCTGACTGTGTGCTGAAGATGCCCAGCACATGCTTTCCCTCCTGCCTCTTCGGCTGTGAGAGCAGAGGCCAGACGTTCGTGCACTAATCGCTCTGCCCCTGGGCAGCCGAAAACAAGCTTTGCAGAGGTTGCATTCAAATGGACTTTTAGGAATGAAACCGAGGAGCGACAGCAATGATGGTGACACCGTTGCAAAGCTGACTGTGTGCTGAAGATGCCCAGCACATGCTTTCCCTCCTGGCTCTTTCGCTCTGGGAGCAGAGGCCAGACGTTCGTGCACTAATCACCCTGCCCCTGGGCAGCCGAGAACAAGCTTTGCAGAGGTTGCATTCAAATGTACTTTTAGATATGAAACCGAGGAGCGACAGCAATGATGGTGACACCGTTGCAAAGCTGACTGTGTGCTGAAGATGCCCAGCACATGCTTTCCCTCCTGCCTCTTTGGCTGTGAGAGCAGAGGCCAGACGTTCGTGCACTAATCGCTCTGCCCCTGTGCAGCCGAAAACAAGCTTTGCAGAGGTTGCATTCAAATGGACTTTTAGGAATGAAACCGAGGAGCGACAGCAATGATGGTGACACCGTTGCAAAGCTGACTGTGTGCTGAAGATGCCCAGCACATGCTTTCCCTCCTGGCTCTTTGGCTCTGGGAGCAGAGGCCAGACGTTCGTGCACTAATCGCTGTGCCCCTGGGCAGCCGAGAGAAAGCTTTGGAGAGGTTACATTCAAATGGAATTTTTGTTATGAAACCGAGGAGCGACAGCAATGATGGTGACACCGTTGCAAAGCTGAGTGTGTGCTGATTATTCTGAGCATCAGCTTTCCCTCCTGGCTCTTCGGCTCTGGGAGCAGAGACCAAACGTTCGTGCCATGCTCACTGTGCTGCTGGGCAGCCGAGAGCAAGCTCCGGAGAGGGTGCATTCAAATTCACTTTTAGTTAGGAAATTGAGGAGCGACAGCAATGATGGCGACACCGTTGCAAAGCTGACTGTGCGCTGAAGATGCCCAGAACATGCTTTCCCTCCTGGCTCTTCGGCTCTGGGAGCAGAGGCCAGACGTTCGTGCACTAATCGCCCTGCCCCTGGGCAGCCGAGAACAAGCTTTGCAGAGGTTGCATTCAAATGGACTTTTAGATATGAAACCGAGGAGCGACAGCAATGATGGTGACACCGTTGCAAAGCTGACTGTGTGCTGAAGATGCCCAGCACATGCTTTCCCTCCTGGCTCTTTGGCTGTTGGAGCAGAGGCCAGACGTTCGTGCACTAATCGCCCTGCCCCTGGGCAGCCGAGAACAAGCTTTGCAGAGGTTGCATTCAAATGGACTTTTAGATATGAAACCGAGGAGCGACAGCAATGATGGTGACACCGTTGCAAAGCTGACTGTGTGCTGAAGATGCCCAGCACATGCTTTCCCTCCTGCCTCTTCGGCTGTGAGAGCAGAGGCCAGACGTTCGTGCACTAATCGCTCTGCCCCTGGGCAGCCGAAAACAAGCTTTGCAGAGGTTGCATTCAAATGGACTTTTAGGAATGAAACCGAGGAGCGACAGCAATGATGGTGACACCGTTGCAAAGCTGACTGTGTGCTGAAGATGCCCAGCACATGCTTTCCCTCCTGGCTCTTTGGCTGTTGGAGCAGAGGCCAGACGTTCGTGCACTAATCGCCCTGCCCCTGGGCAGCCGAGACAAAGCTTTGGAGAGGTTACATTCAAATGGAATTTTAGTCATGAAACCGAGGAGCGACAGCAATGATGGTGACACCGTTGCAAAGCTGAGTGTGTGCTGATTATTCTGAGCATCAGCTTTCCCTCCTGGCTCTTCGGCTCTGGGAGCAGAGACCAAACGTTCGTGCCATGCTCACTGTGCTGCTGGGCAGCCGAGAGCAAGCTCCGGAGAGGGTGCATTCAAATGCACTTTTAGTTAGGAAATTGAGGAGCGACAGCAATGATGGTGACACCGTTGCAAAGCTGACTGTGCGCTGAAGATGCCCAGAACATGCTTTCCCTCCTGGCTCTTTGGCTCTGGGAGCAGAGGCCATACCTTCGTGCACTAATCGCCCTGCCCCTGGGCAGCCGAGAACATGCTTTGCAGAGGTTGCATTCAAATGGACTTTTAGATATGAAACCGAGGAGCGATAGCAATGATGGTGACACCGTTGCAAAGCTGACTGTGTGCTGAAGATGCCCAGCACATGCTTTCCCACCTGCCTCTTCGGCTGTGAGAGCAGAGGCCAGACGTTCGTGCACTAATCGCTCTGCCCCTGGGCAGCCGAAAACAAGCTTTGCAGAGGTTGCATTCAAATGGACTTTTAGGAATGAAACCGAGGAGCGACAGCAATGATGGTGACACCGTTGCAAAGCTGACTGTGTGCTGAAGATGCCCAGCACATGCTTTCCCTCCTGGCTCTTTGGCTCTGGGAGCAGAGGCCAGACGTTCGTGCACTAATCGCTGTGCCCCTGGGCAGCCGAGAGAAAGCTTTGGAGAGGTTACATTCACATATAATTTTAGTTATGAAACCGAGGAGCGACAGCAATGATGGTGACACCGTTGCAAAGCTGAGTGTGTGCTGATTATTCTGAGCATCAGCTTTCCCTCCTGGCTCTTCGGCTCTGGGAGCAGAGACCAAACGTTCGTGCCATGCTCACTGTGCTGCTGGGCAGCCGAGAGCAAGCTCCGGAGAGGGTGCATTCAAATGCACTTTTAGTTAGGAAATTGAGGAGCGACAGCAATGATGGTGACACCGTTGCAAAGCTGACTGTGTGCTGAAGATGCCCAGCACATGCTTTCCCTCCTGGCTCTTTGGCTCTGGGAGCAGAGGCCAGACGTTCGTGCACTAATCGCTGTGCCCCTGGGCAGCCGAGACAAAGCTTTGGAGAGGTTACATTCAAATGGAATTTTAGTTATGAAACCGTGGAGCGACAACAATGACGGTGACACCGTTGCAAAGCTGAGTGTGTGCTGATTATTCTGAACATCAGCTTTCCCTCCTGGCTCTTCGGCTCTGGGAGCAGAGACCAAACGTTGGTGCCATGCTCACTGTGCTGCTGGGCAGCCGAGAGCAAGCTCCGGAGAGGGTGCATTCAAATGCACTTTTAGTTAGGAAATTGAGGAGCGACAGCAATGATGGTGACACCGTTGCAAAGCTGACTGTGCGCTGAAGATGCCCAGAACATGCTTTCCCTCCTGGCTCTTCGGCTCTGGGAGCAGAGGCCAGACGTTCGTGCACTAATCGCCCTGCCCCTGGGCAGCCGAGAACAAGCTTTGCAGAGGTTGCATTCAAATGGACTTTTAGATATGAAACCGAGGAGCGACAGCAATGATGGTGACACCGTTGCAAAGCTGACTGTGTGCTGAAGATGCCCAGCACATGCTTTCCCTCCTGGCTCTTTGGCTCTGGGAGCAGAGGCCAGACGTTCGTGCACTAATCGCTCTGCCCCTGGGCAGCCGAGAACAAGCTTTGCAGGGGTTGCATTCAAATGGACTTTTCGATATGAAACCGAGGAGCGACAGCAATGATGGTGACACCGTTGCAAAGCTGAGTGTGTGCTGATTATCCTGAGCACCAGCTTTCCCTCCTGGCTCTTCGGCTCTGGGAGCAGAGACCAAACGTTCGTGCCATGCTCACTGTGCTGCTGGGCAGCCTAGAGCAAGCTCCGGAGAGGGTGCATTCAAATGCACTTTTAGTTAGGAAATTGAGGAGCGACAGCAATGATGGTGACACCTTTGCAAAGCTGACTGTGCACTGAAGATGCCCAGAACATGCTTTCCCTCCTGGCTCTTCGGCTCTGGGAGCAGAGGCCAGACGTTCGTGCACTAATCGCCCTGCCCCTGGGCAGCCGAGAACAAGCTTTGCAGAGGTTGCATTCAAATGGACTTTTAGATATTAAACCGAGGAGCGAAAGCAATGATGGTGACACCGTTGCAAAGCTGACTGTGTGCTGAAGATGCCCAGCACATGCTTTCCCTCCTGCCTCTTCGGCTGTGAGAGCAGAGGCCAGACGTTCGTGCACTAATCGCTCTGCCCCTGGGCAGCCGAAAACAAGCTTTGCAGAGGTTGCATTCAAATGGACTTTTAGGAATGAAACCGAGGAGCGACAGCAATGATGGTGACACCGTTGCAAAGCTGACTGTGTGCTGAAGATGCCCAGCACATGCTTTCCCTCCTGGCTCTTTGGCTCTGGGAGCAGAGGCCAGACGTTCGTGCACTAATCGCTGTGCCCCTGGGCAGCCGAGAGAAAGCTTTGGAGAGGTTACATTCAAATGGAATTTTAGTTATGAAACCGAGGAGCGACAGCAATGATGGTGACACCGTTGCAAAGCTGACTGTGTGCTGATTATTCTGAGCATCAGCTTTCCCTCCTGGCTCTTCGGCTCTGGGAGCAGAGACCAAACGTTGGTGCCATGCTCACTGTGCTGCTGGGCAGTCGAGAGCAAGCTCCGGAGAGGGTGCATTCAAATGCACTTTTAGTTAGGAAATTGAGGAGCGACAGCAATGATGGTGACACCGTTGCAAAGCTGACTGTGCGCTGAAGATGCCCAGAACATGCTTTCCCTCCTGGCTCTTCGGCTCTGGGAGCAGAGGCCAGACGTTCGTGCACTAATCGCCCTGCCCCTGGGCAGCCGAAAACAAGCTTTGCAGAGGTTGCATTCAAATGGACTTTTAGGAATGAAACCGAGGAGCGACAGCAATGATGGTGACACCGTTGCAAAGCTGACTGTGTGCTGAAGATGCCCAGCACATGCTTTCCCTCCTGGCTCTTTGGCTCTGGGAGCAGAGGCCAGACGTTCGCGCACTAATCGCCCTGCCCCTGGGCAGCCGAGAACAAGCTTTGCAGAGGTTGCATTCAAATGGACTTTTAGGAATGAAACCGAGGAGCGACAGCAATGATGGTGACACCGTTGCAAAGCTGACTGTGTGCTGAAGATGCCCAGCACATGCTTTCCCTCCGGGCTCTTTGGCTCTGGGAGCAGAGGCTAGACGTTCGTGCACTAATCGCTGTGCCCCTGGGCAGCCGAGAGAAAGCCTTGGAGAGGTTACATTCAAATGGAATTTTAGTTATGAAACCGAGGAGCGACAGCAATGATGGTGACACCGTTGCAAAGCTGAGTGTGTGCTGATTATTCTGAGCATCAGCTTTCCCTCCTGGCTCTTCGGCTCTGGGAGCAGAGACCAAACGTTCGTGCCATGCTCACTGTGCTGCTGGGCAGCCGAGAGCAAGCTCCGGAGAGGGTGCATTCAAATTCACTTTTAGTTAGGAAATTGAGGAGCGACAGCAATGATGGCGACACCGTTGCAAAGCTGACTGTGCGCTGAAGATGCCCAGAACATGCTTTCACTCCTGGCTCTTCGTCTCTGGGAGCAGAGGCCAGACGTTCGTGCACTAATCGCCCTGCCCCTGGGCAGCCGAGAACAAGCTTTGCAGAGGTTGCATTCAAATGGACTTTTAGATATGAAACCGAGGAGCGACAGCAATGATGGTGACACCGTTGCAAAGCTGACTGTGTGCTGAAGATGCCCAGCACATGCTTTCCCTCCTGCCTCTTCGGCTGTGAGAGCAGAGGCCAGACGTTCGTGCACTAATCGCTCTGCCCCTGGGCAGCCGAAAACAAGCTTTGCAGAGGTTGCATTCAAATGGACTTTTAGGAATGAAACCGAGGAGCGACAGCAATGATGGTGACACCGTTGCAAAGCTGACTGTGTGCTGAAGATGCCCAGCACATGCTTTCCCTCCTGGCTCTTTGGCTCTGGGAGCAGAGGCCAGACGTTCGTGCACTAATCGCTGTGCCCCTGGGCAGCCGAGACAAAGCTTTGGAGAGGTTACATTCAAATGGAATTTTAGTTATGAAACCGAGGAGCGACAGCAATGATGGTGACACCGTTGCAAAGCTGAGTGTGTGCTGATTATTCTGAGCATCAGCTTTCCCTCCTGGCTCTTCGGCTCTATGAGCAGAGACCAAACGTTCGTGCCATGCTCACTGTGCTGCTGGGCAGCCGAGAGGAAGCTCCGGAGAGGGTGATCAAATGCACTTTTAGTTAGGAAATTGAGGAGCGACAGCAATGATGGTGACACCGTTGCAAAGCTGACTGTGTGCTGAAGATGCCCAGCACATGCTTTCCCTCCTGCCTCTTCGGCTGTGAGAGCAGAGGCCAGACGTTCGTGCACTAATCGCTCTGCCCCTGGGCAGCCGAAAACAAGCTTTGCAGAGGTTGCATTCAAATGGACTTTTAGGAATGAAACCGAGGAGCGACAGCAATGATGGTGACACCGTTGCAAAGCTGACTGTGTGCTGAAGATGCCCAGCACATGCTTTCCCTCCTGGCTCTTCGGCTCTGGGAGCAGAGGCCAGACGTTCGTGCACTAATCGCTGTGCCCCTGGGCAGCCGAGAGAAAGCTTTGGAGAGGTTACATTCAAATGGAATTTTAGTTATGAAACCGAGGAGCGACAGCAATGATGGTGACACCGTTGCAAAGCTGAGTGTGTGCTGATTATTCTGAGCATCAGCTTTCCCTCCTGGCTCTTCGGCTCTGGGAGCAGAGACCAAACGTTCGTGCCATGCTCACTGTGCTGCTGGGCAACCGAGAGCAAGCTCCGGAGAGGGTGCATTCAAATGCACTTTTAGTTAGGAAATTGAGGAGCGACAGCAATGATGGTGACACCGTTGCAAAGCTGACTGTGTGCTGAAGATGCCCAGCACATGCTTTCCCTCCTGGCTCTTTGGCTCTGGGAGCAGAGGCCAGACGTTCGTGCACTAATCGCTGTGCCCCTCGGCAGCCGAGAGAAAGCTTTGGAGAGGTTACATTCAAATGGAATTTTAGTTATGAAACCGAGGAGCGACAGCAATGATGGTGACACCGTTGCAAAGCTGACAGTGTGCTGAAGATGCCCAGTACATGCTTTCCCTCCTGCCTCTTCGGCTGTGAGAGCAGAGGCCAGACGTTCGTGCACTAATCGCTCTGCCCCTGGGCAGCCGAAAACAAGCTTTGCAGAGGTTGCATTCAAATGGACTTTTAGGAATGAAACCGAGGAGCGACAGCAATGATGGTGACACCGTTGCAAAGCTGACTGTGTGCTGAAGATGCCCAGCACATGCTTTCCCTCCTGGCTCTTTGGCTCTGGGAGCAGAGGCCAGACGTTCGTGCACTAATCGCCCTGCCCCTGGGCAGCCGAGAACAAGCTTTGCAGAGGTTGCATTCAAATGGACTTTTAGATATGAAACCGAGGAGCGACAGCAATGATGGTGACACCGTTGCAAAGCTGACTGTGTGCTGAAGATGACCAGCACATGCTTTCCCTCCTGCCTCTTCGGCTGTGAGAGCAGAGGCCAGACGTTCGTGCACTAATCGCTCTGCCCCTGGGCAGCCGAAAACAAGCTTTGCAGAGGTTGCATTCAAATGGACTCTTAAGAATGAAACCGAGGAGCGACAGCAATGATGGTGACACCGTTGCAAAGCTGACTGTGTGCTGAAGATGCCCAGCACATGCTTTCCCTCCGGGCTCTTTGGCTCTGGGAGCAGAGGCTAGACGTTCGTGCACTAATCGCTGTGCCCCTGGGCAGCCGAGAGAAAGCTTTGGAGAGGTTACATTCAAATGGAATTTTAGTTATGAAACCGAGGAGCGACAGCAATGATGGTGACACCGTTGCAAAGCTGAGTGTGTGCTGATTATTCTGAGCATCAGCTTTCCCTCCTGGCTCTTCGGCTCTGGGAGCAGAGACCAAACGTTGGTGCCATGCTCACTGTGCTGCTGGGCAGCCGAGAGCAAGCTCCGGAGAGGGTGCATTCAAATGCACTTTTAGTAAGGAAATTGAGGAGCGACAGCAATGATGGCGACACCGTTGCAAAGCTGACTGTGCGCTGAAGATGCCCAGAACATGCTTTCCCTCCTGGCTCTTCGTCTCTGGGAGCAGAGGCCAGACGTTCGTGCACTAATCGCCCTGCCCCTGGGCAGCCGAGAACAAGCTTTGCAGAGGTTGCATTCAAATGGACTTTTAGATATGAAACCGAGGAGCGACAGCAATGATGGTGACACCGTTGCAAAGCTGACTGTGTGCTGAAGATGCCCAGCACATGCTTTCCCTCCTGCCTCTTCGGCTGTGAGAGCAGAGGCCAGACGTTCGTGCACTAATCGCTCTGCCCCTGGGCAGCCGAAAACAAGCTTTGCAGAGGTTGCATTCAAATGGACTTTTAGGAATGAAACCGAGGAGCGACAGCAATGATGGTGACACCGTTGCAAAGCTGACTGTGTGCTGAAGATGCCCAGCACATGCTTTCCCTCCTGGCTCTTCGGCTGTGAGAGCAGAGGCCAGACGTTCGTGCACTAATCGCTGTGCCCCTCGGCAGCCGAGAGAAAGCTTTGGAGAGGTTACATTCAAATGGAATTTTACTTATGAAACCGAGGAGCGACAGCAATGATGGTGACACCGTTGCAAAGCTGAGTGTGTGCTGATTATTCTGAGCATCAGCTTTCCCTCCTGGCTCTTCGGCTCTGGGAGCAGAGACCAAACGTTCGTGCCATGCTCACTGTGCTGCTGGGCAGCCGAGAGCAAGCTCCGGAGAGGGTGCATTCAAATTCACTTTTAGTTAGGAAATTGAGGAGCGACAGCAATGATGGTGACACCGTTGCAAAGCTGACTGTGCGCTGAAGATGCCCAGAACATGCTTTCCCTCCTGGCTCTTCGGCTCTGGGAGCAGAGGCCAGACGTTCGTGCACTAATCGCCCTGCCCCTGGGCAGCCGAGAACAAGCTTTGCAGAGGTTGCATTCAAATGGACTTTTAGATATGAAACCGAGGAGCGACAGCAATGATGGTGACACCGTTGCAAAGCTGACTGTGTGCTGAAGATGCCCAGCACATGCTTTCCCTCCTGGCTCTTTGGCTGTTGGAGCAGAGGCCAGACGTTCGTGCACTAATCGCCCTGCCCCTGGGCAGCCGAGAACAAGCTTTGCAGAGGTTGCATTCAAATGGACTTTTAGATATGAAACCGAGGAGCGACAGCAATGATGGTGACACCGTTGCAAAGCTGACTGTGTGCTGAAGATGCCCAGCACATGCTTTCCCTCCTTCCTCTTCGGCTGTGAGAGCAGAGGCCAGACGTTCGTGCACTAATCGCTCTGCCCCTGGGCAGCCGAAAACAAGCTTTGCAGAGGTTGCATTCAAATGGACTTTTAGGAATGAAACCGAGGAGCGACAGCAATGATGGTGACACCGTTGCAAAGCTGACTGTGTGCTGAAGATGCCCAGCACATGCTTTCCCTCCTGGCTCTTTGGCTCTTGGAGCAGAGGCCAGACGTTCGTGCACTAATCGCTGTGCCCCTGGGCAGCCGAGACAAAGCTTTGGAGAGGTTACATTCAAATGGAATTTTAGTCATGAAACCGAGGAGCGACAGCAATGATGGTGACACCGTTGCAAAGCTGAGTGTGTGCTGATTATTCTGAGCATCAGCTTTCCCTCCTGGCTCTTCGGCTCTGGGAGCAGAGACCAAACGTTCGTGCCATGCTCACTGTGCTGCTGGGCAGCCGAGAGCAAGCTCCGGAGAGGGTGCATTCAAATGCACTTTTAGTTAGGAAATTGAGGAGCGACAGCAATGATGGTGACACCGTTGCAAAGCTGACTGTGTGCTGAAGATGCCCAGCACATGCTTTCCCTCCTGCCTCTTCGACTCTGGGAGCAGAGGCCAGACGTTCGTGCACTAATCGCTGTGGCCCTGGGCAGCCGAGAACAAGCTTTGGAGATGTTGCATTCAAAAGGACTTTTAGATATGAAACCGAGGAGCGACAGCAATGATGGTGACGCTGTTGCAAAGCTGACAGTGTGCTGAATATTCTGAGCACCAGCTTTCCCTCCTGGCTCTTCGGCTCTGGGAGCACAGACCAAACGTTCGTGCCATACTCACTGTGCTGCTGGGCAGCCGAGAGCAAGCTCCGGAGAGGGTGCAATCAAATGCACTTGTAGGAATGAAACCGAGGAGCGACTGCAATGATGGTGACACCCTTGCAAAGCAGACTGTGTGCTGAAGATGCCCAGCACATGCTTTCCCTCCTGGCTCTTCGGCTGTGAGAGCAGAGGCCAGACGTTCGTGCACTAATCTCTCTGCCCCTGGGCAGCCGAAAACAAGCTTTGGAGAGGTTGCATTCAAATGGACTTTTAGGTATGAAACCGAGGAGCGACAGCAATGATGGTGACACCGTTGCAAAGCTGACTGTGTGCTGAAGATGCCCAGCACATGCTTTCCCTCTTGGCTCTTCGCCTCTGGGAGCAGAGGACAGACGTTCGTGCACTAATCGCTGTGCCCCTGGGCAGCCGAGAGAAAGCTTTGGAGAGGTTGCATTCAAATGGAATTTTAGGTATGAAACCGAGGAGCAACAGCAAGAATGGTGACACCGTTGCAAAGCTGACTGTGTGCTGAAGATGCCCAGCACATGCTTTCCCTCCTGGCTCTTTGGCTCTGGGAGCAGAGGACAGACGTTCGTGCACTAATCGATGTGCCCCTGGGCAGCCGAGAGGAATCTTTGGAGAGGTTACATTCAAATGGAATCTTAGGTATGAAACCGAGGAGCGACAGCAATGATGGTGACACCGTTAAAAAGCTGAGTGTGTGCTGAAGATGCCCAGCACATGCTTCCCCTCCTGGCTCTTCGGCTCTGGGAGCAGACGCCAGACGTTCCTGCTCTTCTCGCTGTTCTCCTGGGCAGCCGAGAGCAAGCTCCAGAGAGGCTGCATTCAAATGGACTGTTAGGTATGAAACCCAGGAGCGACAGCAATGATGGTGACAACATTTCAAAGCTGACTGTGTGCTGAAGATGCCCAGCACATGCTTTCCCTCCTGCCTCTTCGGCTCTGGGAGCAGAGGACAGACGTTCGTGCACTAATCTCTGAGCCCCTGGGCAGCCAAGCACAAGCTTTGGAGAGGTTGCATTCAAATGGACTTTTAGGTATGAAACCGAGGAGCAACAGCAATGATGGAGACACCGTTGCAAAGCTGACTGTGTGCAGAAGATTCTGAGCACCAGCTTTCCCTCCTGGCTCTTCGGCTCTGGGTGCAGAGGCCAAACGTTCATGCTCTACTCACTGTGCTGCTCGGCATCCGAGAGCAAGCTCCTGAGAGGGTGCATTCAAATGGACATTTAGGTATGAAACCGTTGAGCGACAGCAATGATGGTGACACCGTTGCAAAGCTGACTGTGTGCTGAAGATGCCCAGCAAATGCTTTCCCTCCTGGCTCTTAGGCTCTGGGAGCAGAGGACAGACGTTTGTGCTCTACTCACTGTGCTCCTGGGCAGCTGAGAGCAAGCTCCGGAGAGGGTGCATTCAAATACACTTTTAGGTATGAAACTGAGGAGCGACAGCAGTAATGGTAACACCGTTGCAAAGCTGACTGTGTGCTGAAGATGCCCAGCACATGCTTTCCCTCCTGGCTCTTCGGCTCTGGGAGCAGAGGCCAAAAGTTCGTGCTCTACTCACTGTGCTCCTGGGCAGCCGAGAGCAAGCTCCGGAGAGGTTGCACTCAAATGGACTTTTAGGTATGAAACCGAGGAGCGACAGCAATGATGGTGACACCGTTGCAAAGCTGACTGTGTGCTGAAGATGCCCAGCACATGATTTCCCTCCTGGCTCTTCGGCTCTGGGAGCAGAGGCCAGACGTTCGTGCTCTACTGACTGTGCTGCTGGGCAGCCAAGAGCAAGCTCCGAAGAGGGTGCATTCAAATGGACCTTTAGGTATGAAAGCGAGGAGCGACAGCAATGATGGTGACACCGTTGCAAAGCTGACTGTGTGCTGAAGATGCCCAGCACATGCTTTCCCTCCTGGCTCTTCGGCTCTGGGAGCAGAGGTCAGACGTTCGTGCACTAATCGCTGTGCCCCTGGGCACCTGAGAAGCAGCTTTGGAGAGGTTGCATTCAAATGTAATTTTAGGTATGAAACCGAGGAGTGACAGCATTAATGGTTACACCGTTGCAATCCTGACAGTGTGCTGAAGATGCCCAGCACATGCTTTCCCTCCTGCCTCTTCGACTGTGGGAGCAGACGGCAACCGTTCGTGCTCTACTCACTGTGCTGCTGGGCAGCCGAGAGCAAGCGCCGAAGAGGGTGCATTCAAATGGACCTTTAGGTATGAAAGCGAGGAGCGACAGCAATGATGGTGACACCGTTGCAAAGCTGACTGTGTGCTGAAGATGCCCAGCACATGCTTTCCCTCCTGGCTCTTCGGCTCTGGGAGCAGAGGCCAGACGTTCGTGCTCTAGTCGCTGTGCCCCGGGGCAGCTGAGAAGCAGATTTGGAGAGGTTGCATTCAAATGTACTTTTAGGTATGAAACCGAGGAGTGACAGCAATAATGGTGACACCGTTGCAATCCTGACTGTGTGCTGAAGATTCCCAGCACATGCTTTCCCTCCTGGCTCTTCGGCTCTGGGAGCAGAGGCCAGACGTTCGTGCTCTAGTCGCTGTGCCCCGGGGCAGCTGAGAAGCAGATTTGGAGAGGTTGCATTCAAATGTACTTTTAGGTATGAAACCGAGGAGCGACAGCAATGATGGTGACATGGTTGCAAAGCTGACTGTGTGCTGAAGATGACAGGCACATGATTTCCCTCCTGGCTCTTCGGCTCTGGGAGCAGAGGCCAGACGTTCGTGCACTAATCGCTGGGCCCCTTGGCAGCCGAGAACAAGCTTTGGAGAGGTTGCACTCAAATGGACTTTTAAGTATGAAACCGAGGAGCGACAGCAATGATGGTGACACCATTGCAAACCTGACTGTGTGCTGAAGATGCCCAGCACATGCTTTCCCTCCTGGCTCTTCGGCTCTGGGAGCAGAGGCCAGATGTTCGTGCACTAATCGCTGTGCCACTGGGAAGCCGAGAACAAGCTTTGGAGACGTTGCATTCAAATGGATTTTTAGGTATGAAACCGAGGAGCGACAGCAATGATGGTGACATGGTTGCAAACCTGACTGTGTGCTGAAGATGCCCAGCACATGCTTTCCCTCTTGGCTCTTCGGCTCTGGGAGCAGAGGCCAGACGTTCGTGCACTAATTGCTGTGCCCCTGGGCAGCTGAGAAGCAGCTTTGGAGAGGTTGCATTCAAATGTACTTTTAGGTATGAAAGCGAAGAGTGACGGCAATAATGGTGACACCGTTGCAATCGTGACTGTGTGCTGAAGATGCCCAGCACATGCTTTCCCTCCTGGCTCTTCGGCTCTGGGAGCAGAGGCCAGACGTTCGTGCTCTAATGACTGTGCTGCTGGGCAGCCAAGAGCAAGCTCCGAAGAGGGTGCATTCAAATGGACCTTTAGGTATGAAAGCGAGGAGCGACAGCAATGATGGTGACACCATTGCAAAGCTGACTGTGTGCTGAAGATGCCCAGCACATTCTTTCCCTCCTGGCTCTTCGGCTCTGGGAGCAGAGGCCAGACGTTCGTGCTCTAGTCGCTGTGCCCCGGGGCAGCTGAGAAGCAGCTTTGGAGAGGTTTCATTCAAATGTACTTTTAGGTATGAAACCGAGGAGTGACAGCAATAATGGTGACACCGTTGCAATCCTGACTGTGTGCTGAAGATGCCCAGCACATGCTTTCACTCCTGGCTCTTCGGTTCTGGGAGCAGAGGCCAGACGTTCGTGCACTAATCGCTGTGCCCCTGGGCAGCCGAGAAAAAGCTTTGGAGACGTTGCATTCAAATGGATTTTTAGGTATGAAACCGAGGAGCGACAGCAATGATGGTGACATGGTTGCAAAGCTGACTGTGTGCTGAAGATGCCCAGCACATGCTTTCCCTCCTGGCTCTTCGGCTCTGGGAGCAGAGGCCAGACGTTCGCGCACTAATCGCTGTGCCCCTGGGCAGCTGAGAAGCAGCTTTGGAGACGTTGCATTCAAATGTACTTTTAGGTATGAAAGCGAAGAGTGACAGCAATAATGGTGACACCGTTGCAATCGTGACTGTGTGCTGAAGATGCCCAGCACATGCTTTCCCTCCTGGCTCTTCGGCTCTGGGAGCAGAGGCCAGACGTTTGTGCTCTACTGACTGTGCTGCTGGGCAGCCAAGAGCAAGCTCCGAAGAGGGTGCAGTCAAATGGACCTTTAGGTATGAAAGCGAGGAGCGACAGCAATGATGGTGACACCGTTGCAAAGCTGACTGTGTGCTGAAGATGCCCAGCACATGCTTTCCCTCCTGGCTCTTCGGCTCTGGGAGCAGAGGCCAGACGTTCGTGCACTAATCGCTGTGACCCTGGGCCGCCGAGAACAAGCTTTGGAGAGGTTGCACTCAAATGGACTTTTAAGTATGAAACCGAGGAGCGCCAGCAATGATGGTGACACCGTTGCAAAGCTGACTGTGTGCTGAAGATGCCCAGCACATGCTTTCCCTCCTGGCTCTTCGGCTCTGGGAGCAGAGGCCAGACGTTCGTGCACTAATCGCTGTGCCCCTGGGCAGCTGAGAAGCAGCTTTGGAGACGTTGCATTCAAATGTACTTTTAGGTATGAAAGCGAAGAGTGACAGCAATAATGGTGACACCGTTGCAATCGTGACTGTGTGCTGAAGATGCCCAGCACATGCTTTCCCTCCTGGCTCTTCGGCTCTGGGAGCAGTGGCCAGACGTTCGTGCTCTACTGACTGTGCTGCTGGGCAGCCAAGAGCAAGCTCCAAAGAGGGTGCATTCAAATGGACCTTTAGGTATGAAAGCGAGGAGCGACAGCAATGATGGTGACACCGTTGCAAAGCTGACTGTGTGCTGAAGATGTCCAGCACATGCTTTCCCTCCTGGCTCTTCGGCTCTGGGAGCAGAGGCCAGACGTTCGTGCTCTAGTCGCTGTGCCCCGGGGCAGCTGAGAAGCAGCTTTGGAGAGGTTTCATTCAAATGTACTTTTAGGTATGAAACCGAGGAGTGACAGCAATAATGGTGACACCGTTGCAATCCTGACTGTGTGCTGAAGATGCCCAGCACATGCTTTCACTCCTGGCTCTTCGGTTCTGGGAGCAGAGGCCAGACGTTCGTGCACTAATCGCTGTGCCCCTGGGCAGCTGAGAGGCAGCTTTGGAGACGTTGCATTCAAATGTACCTTTAGGTATGAAACCGAGGAGTGACAGCATTAATGGTTACACCGTTGCAATCCTGACAGTGTGCTGAAGATGCCCAGCACATGCTTTCCCTCCTGCCTCTTCGACTGTGGGAGCAGACGGCAACCGTTCGTGCTCTACTCACTGTGCTGCTGGGCAGCCGAGAGCAAGCGCCGAAGAGGGTGCATTCAAATGGACATTTAGGTATGAAAACGAGGAGCGACAGCAATGATGGTGACACCGTTGCAAAGCTGACTGTGTGCTGAAGATGCCCAGCACATGCTTTCCCTCCTGGCTCTTCGGCTCTGGGAGCAGAGGTCAGACGTTCGTGCACTAATCCCTGTGCCCCTGGGCAGCCGAGAACAAGCTTTGGAGAGGTTGCACTCGAATGGACTTTTAAGTATGAAACCGAGGAGCGACAGCAATGATGGTGACACCGTTGCAAAGCTGACTGTGTGCTGAAGATGCCCAGCACATGCTTTCCCTCCTGGCTCTTCGGCTCTGGGAGCAGAGGCCAGACGTTCGTGCTCTAATCGCTGTGCCCCTGGGCAGCTCAGAGCAAGCTCCGGAGAGGTTGCATTCAAATGGACTTTTAGGTATGAAACCGAAGAGCGACAGCAATGATGGTGACACCGTTGCAAAGCTGACTGTGTGCTGAAGATGCCCAGCACATGCTTTCCCTCCTGGCTCTTCGGCTCTGGGAGCAGAGGCCAGACGTTCGTGCTCTAATCGCTGTGCCCCTGGGCAGCTCAGAGCAAGCTCCGGAGAGGTTGCATTCAAATGGACTTTTAGGTATGAAACCGAAGAGCGACAGCAATGATGGTGACACCGTTGCAAAGCTGACTGTGTGCTGAAGATGCCCAACACATGCTTTCCCTCCTGGCTCTTCGGCTCTGGGAGCAGAGGCCAGACGTTCGTGCTCTAGTCGCTGTGCCCCGGGGCAGCTGAGAAGCAGCTTTGGAGAGGTTGCATTCAAATGTACTTTTAGGTATGAAACCGAGGAGTGACAGCAATAATGGTGACACCGTTGCAATCCTGACTGTGTGCTGAAGATTCCCAGCACATGCTTTCCCTCCTGGCTCTTCGGCTCTGGGAGCAGAGGCCAGACGTTCGTGCACTAATCGCTGTGCCCCTGGGCAGCCGAGAAAAAGCTTTGGAGACGTTGCATTCAAATGGATTTTTAGGTATGAAACCGAGGAGCGACAGCAATGATGGTGACATGGTTGCAAAGCTGACTGTGTGCTGAAGATGACAGGCACATGATTTCCCTCCTGGCTCTTCGGCTCTGGGAGCAGAGGCCAGACGTTCGTGCACTAATCGCTGGGCCCCTTGGCAGCCGAGAACAAGCTTTGGAGAGGTTGCACTCAAATGGACTTTTAAGTATGAAACCGAGGAGCGACAGCAATGATGGTGACACCGTTGCAAAGCTGACTGTGTGCTGAAGATGCCCAGCACATGCTTTCCCTCCTGGCTCTTCGGCTCTGGGAGCAGAGGCCAGATGTTCGTGCACTAATCGCTGTGCCACTGGGAAGCCGAGAACAAGCTTTGGAGACGTTGCATTCAAATGGATTTTTAGCTATGAAACCGAGGAGCGACAGCAATGATGGTGACATGGTTGCAAACCTGACTGTGTGCTGAAGATGCCCAGCACATGCTTTCCCTCCTGGCTCTTCGGCTCTGGGAGCAGAGGCCAGACGTTCGTGCACTAATTGCTGTGCCCCTGGGCAGCTGAGAAGCAGCTTTGGAGAGGTTGCATTCAAATGTACTTTTAGGTATGAAAGCGAAGAGTGACAGCAATAATGGTGACACCGTTGCAATCCTGACTGTGTGCTGAAGATGCCCAGCACATGCTTTCCCTCCTGGCTCTTCGGCTCTGGGAGCAGAGGCCAGACGTTCGTGCTCTACTGACTGTGCTGCTGGGCAGCCAAGAGCAAGCTCCGAAGAGGGTGCATTCAAATGGACCTTTAGGTATGAAAGCGAGGAGCGACAGCAATGATGGTGACACCATTGCAAAGCTGACTGTGTGGTGAAGATGCCCAGCACATGCTTTCCCTCCTGGCTCTTCGGCTCTGGGAGCAGAGGCCAGACGTTCGTGCTCTAGTCGCTCTGCCCCGGGGCAGCTGAGAAGCAGCTTTGGAGAGGTTGCATTCAAATGTACTTTTAGGTATGAAACCGAGGAGTGACAGCAATAATGGTGACACCGTTGCAATCCTGACTGTGTGCTGAAGATGCCCAGCACATGCTTTCACTCCTGGCTCTTCGGTTCTGGGAGCAGAGGCCAGACGTTCGTGCACTAATCGCTGTGCCCCTGGGCAGCCGAGAAAAAGCTTTGGAGACGTTGCATTCAAATGGATTTTTAGGTATGAAATCGAGGAGCGAAAGCAATGATGGTGACATGGTTGCAAAGCTGACTGTGTGCTGAAGATGCCCAGCACATGCTTTCCCTCCTGGCTCTTCGGCTCTGGGAGCAGAGGCCAGACGTTCGCGCACTAATCGCTGTGCCCCTGGCCAGCTGAGAAGCAGCTTTGGAGAGGTTGCATTCAACTGTACTTTTAGGTATGAAAGCGAAGAGTGACAGCAATAATGGTGACACCGTTGCAAAGCTGACTGTGTGCTGAAGATGCCCAGCACATGCTTTCCCTCCTGGCTCTTCGGCTCTGGGAGCAGAGGCCAGACGTTCGTGCTCTAATCGCTGTGCCCCTGGGCAGCTGAGAAGCAGCTTTGGAGAGGTTGCATTCAACTGTACTTTTAGGTATGAAAGCGAAGAGTGACAGCAATAATGGTGACACCGTTGCAAAGCTGACTGTGTGCTGAAGATGCCCAGCACATGCTTTCCCTCCTGGCTCTTCGGCTCTGGGAGCAGAGGCCAGACGTTCGTGCTCTAATCGCTGTGCCCCTGGGCAGCTCAGAGCAAGCTCCGGAGAGGTTGCATTCAAATGGACTTTTAGGTATGAAACCGAAGAGCGACAGCAATGATGGTGACACCGTTGCAAAGCTGACTGTGTGCTGAAGATGCCCAGCACATGCTTTCCCTCCTGGCTCTTCGGCTCTGGGAGCAGAGGCCAGACGTTCGTGCTCTACTGACTGTGCTGCTGGGCAGCCAAGAGCAAGCTCCGAAGAGGGTGCATTCAAATGGACCTTTAGGTATGAAAGCGAGGAGCGACAGCAATGATGGTGACACCGTTGCAAAGCTGACTGTGTGCTGAAGATGCCCAGCACATGCTTTCCCTCCTGGCTCTTCGGCTCTGGGAGCAGAGGCCAGACGTTCGTGCACTAATCGCTGTGCCCCTGGGCAGCCGAGAACAAGCTTTGGAGAGGTTGCACTCAAATGGACTTTTAAGTATGAAAGCGAGGAGCGACAGCAATGATGGTGACACCGTTGCAAAGCTGACTGTGTGCTGAAGATGCCCAGCACATGCTTTCCCTCCTGGCTCTTCGGCTCTGGGAGCAGAGGCCAGACGTTCGTGCTCTAATCGCTGTGCCCCTGGGCAGCTCAGAGCAAGCTCCGCAGAGGTTGCATTCAAATGGACTTTTAGGTATGAAACCGAAGAGCGACAGCAATGATGGTGACACCGTTGCAAAGCTGACTGTGTGCTGAAGATGCCCAGCACATGCTTTCCCTCCTGGCTCTTCGGCTCTGGGAGCAGAGGCCAGACGTTCGTGCTCTAATCGCTGTGCCCCTGGGCAGCTCAGAGCAAGCTCCGGAGAGGTTGCATTCAAATGGACTTTTAGGTATGAAACCGAAGAGCGACAGCAATGATGGTGACACCGTTGCAAAGCTGACTGTGTGCTGAAGATGCCCAGCACATGCTTTCCCTCCTGGCTCTTCGGCTCTGGGAGCAGAGGCCAGACGTTCGTGCTCTAGTCGCTGTGCCCCGGGGCAGCTGAGAAGCAGCTTTGGAGAGGTTCCATTCAAATGTACTTTTAGGTATGAAACCGAGGAGTGACAGCAATAATGGTGACACCGTTGCAATCCTGACTGTGTGCTGAAGATGCCCAGCACATGCTTTCACTCCTGGCTCTTCGGCTCTGGGAGCAGAGGCCAGACGTTTGTGCACTAATCGCTGTGCCCCTGGGCAGCCGAGAAAAAGCTTTGGAGACGTTGCATTCAAATGGATTTTTAGGTATGAAACCGAGGAGCGACAGCAATGATGGTGACATGGTTGCCAAGCTGACTGTGTGCTGAAGATGACCAGCACATGCTTTCCCTCCTGGCTCTTCGGCTCTGGGAGCAGAGGCCAGACGTTCGTGCACTAATCGCTGTGCCCCTGGGCAGCCGAGAACAAGTATTGGAGAGGTTGCACTCAAATGGACTTTTAAGTATTAAACCGAGGAGCGACAGCAATGATGGTGACACCGTTGCAAAGCTGACTGTGTGCTGAAGATGCCCAGCACATGATTTCCCTCCTGGCTCTTCGACTGTGGGAGCAGACGGCAACCGTTCGTGCTCTACTCACTGTGCTGCTGGGCAGCCGAGAGCAAGCGCCGAAGAGGGTGCATTCAAATGGACCTTTAGGTATGAAAGCGAGGAGCGACAGCAATGATGGTGACACCATTGCAAAGCTGACTGTGTGCTGAAGATGCCCAGCACATGCTTTCACTCCTGGCTCTTCGGTTCTGGGAGCAGAGGCCAGACGTTCGTGCACTAATCGCTGTGCCCCTGGGCAGCCGAGAACAAGCTTTGGAGAGGTTGCACTCAAATGGACTTTTAAGTATGAAACCGAGGAGCGACAGCAATGATGGTGACACCGTTGCAAAGCTGACTGTGTGCTGAAGATGCCCAGAACATGATTTCCCTCCTGGCTCTTCGGCTCTGGGAGCAGAGGCCAGACGTTCGTGCTCTAATCGCTGAGCCCCTGGGCATCTCAGAGCAAGCTCCGGAGAGGTTGCATTCAAATGGACTTTTAAGTATGACACCGAAGAGCGACAGCAATGATGGTGACACCGGTTCAAAGCTGAGTGTGTGCTGAAGATGCCCAGCACATGCTTTCCCTCCTGGCTCTTCGGCTCTGGGAGCAGAGGCCAGACGTTCGTGCTCTAGTCGCTGTGCCCCTGGGCAGCTGAGAAGCAGCTTTGGAGAGGTTGCATTCAAATGTACTCTTAGGTATGAAACCGAGGAGTGACCGCAATAATGGTGACACCGTTGCAATCCTGACTGTGTGCTGAAGATGCCCAGCACATGCTTTCACTCCTGGCTCTTCGGCTCTGGGAGCAGAGGCCAGACGTTCGTGCACTAATCGCTGTGCCCCTGGGCAGCCGAGAACAAGCTTTGGAGAGGTTGCACTCAAATGGACTTTTAAGTATGAAACCGAGGAGCGACAGCAATGATGGTGACACCGTTGCAAAGCTGACTGTGTTTTGAAGATGCCCAGCACATGCTTTCCCTCCTGGCTCTTCGGTTCTGGGAGCAGAGGCAAGACGTTCGTGCACTAATCCCTGTGCCCCTGGGCAGCCGAGAACAAGCTTTGGAGATGTTGCATTCAAATGGATTTTTAGGTATGAAACCGAGGAGCGACAGCAATGATGGTGACATGGTTGCAAACCTGACTGTGTGCTGAAGATGCCCAGCACATGATTTCCCTCCTGGCTCTTCGGCTCTGGGAGCAGAGGCCAGACGTTCGTACACTAATCTCTGTGCCCCTGGGCAGCCAAGAACCAGATTTGGACAGGTTGCATTGAAATGGATATTTAGGTATGAAACCGAGGAGAGACAGCAATGATGCAGGCACCGTTACAAAGCTGACAGTGTGCTGAAGATGCTCAGCACATGCTTTCCCTCCTGGCTCTTCGGCTGTGGGACCAGAGGCCAGACATTCATGCTCTACTTGCTGCGATACTTGGCAGCGGAGAGCAACCACCAGAGAATTCGGATTCAAATGGACTTCCACGTATGAAACCAAGGCACGACAGCACTGATGCAGGCACCGTTTCCAAGCTGACTACGTCCTGAAGATTTTGAGCAGCAGCTTTCCTTCCTGGCTCTTCGGTTGTGGGAGCAGAGACCAAACGTTCGTGCTCTACTCACTGTGCTGCTGGCCAGCCGAGAGCAAGCTCCGGAGAGGGTGCATTCAAATGCACTTTTAGATATGAAAACGAGGAGCGACAGCAATGATGGTGACACCGTTGCAAAGCTGACTGTGTGCTGAAAATGCCCAGCACATGCTTTCGCTCCTGGCTCCTCGGCTCTGGGAGCAGAGGCCAGACGTTCGTGCTCTAATCACTGTGCTCCTGCGCAGCCGAGAGCAAGCTCCGAAGTGGTTGCATTCAATTGGACTTTTATGTATGAAACCGAGGAGCGACAGCAATGATGGAGGCACCGCTGCAAAGCTGACGGTGTACTGAAGATGCACAGCACATGCTTTCCCTACTGCGTCTTTGGATCTGGGAGAAGAGGCCAGACGTTCGTGCTCTACTGACAGTGCTGCTGGGCAGCCAAGAGCAACCACCAGAGAAGTTGGATTCAAATGGATTTTTAGGTATGAAACCAAGGAGCGACAGCAATGATTGAGGCACTGTTGCAAACCTGATTGTGTGCTGAAGATTCTGAGCACCAGCTTTCCCTCCTGGCTCTTCGGCTCTGGGAGCAGAGGCCAGACTTTCGTGCTCTACTCGCTGTGCTGCTGGGCAGCCGAGAGCAAGCTCCGGATGGGTTGCATTCAAATGGACTTTTAGGTATGAAACCGAGGAGCGGCAGCAATGATGGTGACACAGTTGCAAAGCTGACTGTGTACTGAAGATGCACAGCACATGCTTTCCCTCCTGGCTCTTTGGCTCTGGGAGCAGAGGCCAGACGTTCATGCTCTACTCGCTGTGCTGCTGTGCTGCCAAGAGCAACCACCAGAGAAGTTGGATTCAAATGGACTTCTAGGATTGAAAGTGAGGACCAACAGCAGTGATGGAGGCACCGTTGCAAAACTGACTGTGTGCTGGAGATGCCCAGGACATGCTTTCCCTCCTGGGTCTTTAGCTTTGGGAAAAGAGGCCAAATGTTCGTGCTCTACTGACTGTGCTGCTGGGCAGCCGAAAGCAACCACCAGAGAAATTGGATTCAAATGGACTTTTAGGTATGAAACCGAGGAGCGACAGCAGTGATGGAGGCACCTTTGCAAAGCTGACTGTATGCTGAAGATGCCCAGCACGTGCTTTCCTTCCAGGGTCTTTAGCTCTGGGAGCAGAGGCCAAACGTTCATGCTCTACTCACTGTGCTGCTGGGAAGTCGAGAGCAACCACCAGAGAAGTGGGATTCAAATGGAGGAGCGACAGGAATGGCATATATAATACACATATTTAATACACTATTTACATATTCAGTACACTCCAGCTCAGTATAATTCAGACCAGTCCAGTTTTACCCAGTCCAGCTCAATATAATTCCAGTCCAATTCCGTTTAATTCAGTCCAGACCAGTTTAACCCAGTCCAGAACAGTTTAACTCATTCCAGCTCAGTTTAATCCAGTCTAGCTCAGTTTAACCCAGCCCAGCCCAGTTTAACCCAGCCCACCCCAGTTTAACCCAGTACTTCCCAGTTTGATCTAGCCTAGCCCAGTTTAACCCAGTCCACCTCAGTTAAATCCCACCAAGCCCTCTTTAACCCCGTCCAGCTCAGTTTAATCCAGTCCAGCTCAGTTTAACCCAGCCTAGCCCAGTTTAACCCAGCCCACCCCAGTTTAACTCAGTCCTTCCCATTTTGATCCAGCCTAGCCCAGTTGAACCCAGTCCAGCTCAGTTAAATCCCGCCCAGCCCTCTTTAACCCCGTCCAGCTCAGTTTCACCAAGTCCAGCCCGGTTTAACCCAGCCCTGACAAGTTTTACCCAGTCCTGCCCAGTTTAATCCAGTCAGGCGCAGTTTAACCCAAACCAGCCTCGTTTAATTTAGTCCAGCCCCGTTAAACCCAGTCCAGACCACTTTAATTCAGTCCAGCCCTGTTTAATCCAGTCCGACTCAGTTTAATCAAGTCCAGCTCAGTTTAACGCAGTCCAGCCATGTTTAATCAAGTCCAGCCCACTTTAATGCACCTCAGGTCAGTTTAATCCAGTCCAGCATCCATTTAATCCAGTCCAGACCAGTTCATACTACTCCAGCCCCGTTTAATCCAGTCCAGCTCAGTGTAACCCAGTCCAGACCAGTTTAATACACTCCAGCTCAGTTTAATCCAGTCCAGCCCAGTATATCCCAGTCCAGCCCAGTTTAATCCTGTCCAGCTCAGTTTAACCCACTCAAGCCCCGTTTAACGCAGTCCAGCTCAGTTTAACCCAGTACAGCTCAGTTTAACCCAGTCCAGCACAGTATAACCCAGTCCAGCACAGTTTAACCGAGTCCAGCACAGTTTAATCCTGTCCAGCTCAGTTTAATCCACTCAAGCCCCGTTTAACCCAGTCCATCTCAGTTTAACCTAGTCCGGCTCAGTTTAACCCAGTCCAGCTCAGTTTAATCCAGTTCAGACCAGTTTAACCCCATCCAGAAGAGTTCAGCCCAGCCCAGTCCAGTTTAACCCAATCCAGACATATTTGATACAATCCAGCCGTGTTTAACCCAGTTCAACCCAGTTTAATCCAGTCCAGCTCAGTTTGATCCAAATCCCAGCCCAGTTTAGTTCACTCCAGACCAGTTTAACCCAGTCCACCCCACTCTAATCCAGTCCATCCCAATTTAAACTTGTCCACCCCCGTTTAATCCACTCCAGCTCAATATAATCCAGAACAGCCCAGTTTAATCCAGTCCAGCTCAGTTTGATCCAGCCCAGTCCAGTTTAACCCAGTCCAGCTCAGTTTAATCCAGTGCAGCTAAATTTAATCAAACCCATCCCAGTTTAACACAGTTCAGCCTAATTTTATCCTGTCCAGACCAGTTTAATCCAGTCCAGCTCAGTTTGATCCAGCCCAGCCCAGTTTAGTTCACTCCAGCCCAGTTTAACCCAGTCCAGCCCAGTTTAATCCAGTCCAGCTCAGTTCAATCCAGCCCGGCCCAGGTTAGTTCACTCCAGCACAGTTTAACCTAGCCCAGCCCAGTTTAACCCAGTCCAGCCCAGTTTAATCCAGTCCGGCTCAGTTTAACCCAGTCCAGCCCTGTTTAATCCAATCCAACCCAATTTAACCCGGTCTAGCCCATTTTAATCCAGTCCGGCTCAGTTTAACCCAGTCCAGCCCTGTTTAATCCAATCCAACCCAATTTAACCCGGTCTAGCCCATTTTAATCCAGTCCAGCCCAGTTTAATCAAGTCAAACTCAGTTTAACCCTGTCCAGCCCAGTTTAATACAGCATTAGGGTTAGGCCTAGTTTAGCCTAGCCTGCCTTAGATTACCCTAGCCTATCCTAGCTCTGCCTGGGTTAGATTAGATTAGGGGGCTAGGTTTTGGATTAGGTTTATGGTTAGGATTAGGGTAAGAGTTAGAGTAAGATTATTCTGGGCCAGATTATCCCGCGTCAGATTATCCCGGGTCAGATTATCCCGCGTCAGATTATCCCGGGTCAGATTATCCCGCGTCAGATTATCCCGGGTCAGATTATCCCGGGTCAGATTATCCCGGGTCAGATTATCCCGGGTCAGATTAGATTAGCCTAGCCAAATTAGACTCCATTGAAATGCTAAATGGCTCTTCGGCTATGGGAGCAAAGGCCAAACGATCATGCTCTACTCCCTGTGCTGCTGGGCAGCCAAGAGCAAGCTCTGGAGAGGTTGCATTCAAATGCACTTTTAGGTATGAAACTGAGGAGCGACAGCAATGATGGAGGCACCATTGCAAAGCTGACTGTGTGCTGAAGATGCCCAGCAAATGCTTTCACTCCTGGCTCTTCGGCTCAGGGAGCAGAGTTCAGACGTTCGTGCTCTACTCACTGTGCTGCTGGGCAGCCAAGGGAAACCACCAGAGAAGTTGGATTCAAATGGACTTCTAGGTATGAAAGTGAGGAGCGACAGCAATGATGGAGGCACCGTTGCAAAGCTGACTGTGTGCTGAAGATTCCCAGCACATGCTTTCCCTCCTGGCTCTTCGCCTGTGGGAGCAGAGGCCAAACATTAGTGCTATACTCACTGTGCTGCTGGGCAGCCAAGAGCAAGCTCCGGAGAGGTTCCATTTAAATGCGCCTTTAAGTATGAAACCGAGCAGCGACAGAAATGATGGTGACACCGTTGCAAAGCTGACTGTGTGCTGAAGATGCCCAGCACATGCTTTCGCTCCTGGCTCTTTGGCTCTGGGAGCAGAGGCCAGACGTTCGTGCTCTACTCACTGTGCTGCCGGGAAGCTGAGAGCAACCACCACAGAAGTTGGATTCAAATGGACTTCTAGAGATGAAAGTGAGGAGTGACAGCAATGATGGAGGCACCGTTGCAAAGCTGACTGTGTGCTGAAGATGCCCAGCACATGCTTTTTCTCCTGGCTCTTCAGCTCTGGGAGCAGAGGCCAGACGTTCGTGCTCTAATCGCTGTGCTCCTGGGCAGCCGAGAGCAACCACCAGAGAAGTTGGATTCAAATGGCCCTCTAGGTCCGTAAGTGAGGAGCGACAGAAATGACGGAGGCACCATTGCAAAGCTGACTGTGTGCTGAAGATTCCGATCATTAGCTTTATCTCCCGGCTCTTCGGCTGTGGGAGCAGAGGCCAAACGTTCATGCTCTACCCACTGTGCTGCTCGGCAGCCAAGAGCAAGCTCCAGAGAGGTTCCATTCAAATGCACTTTTAGGTATGAAACCGAGGAGCGACAGCAATGATGGTGACACCGCTGCAAAGCTGATGGTGTGCTGAAGATGCCCAGCACATGCTTTCCCTCCTGGCTCTTCGGGTCTCGGAGCAGAGGACAGACGTTCGTGCTCTACTCACTTTGCTGCTGGGCAGCCGAGAGCAAGCTCCGAAAAGGTTCCATTCAAATGCACTTTTAGGCATGAAACCAAGGAGCGACAGCAATGATGGTGACACCGTTGCAAAGCTGACTGTGTGCTGAAGATGCCCAGCACATGCTTTCCCTCCTGGCTCTTTGGCTCTGGGAGCAGAGTTCAGACTTTCGTGCTCTACACACTGTGCTGCTTGGCAGCCAACAGCAACCGCGAGAGGAGTTGGATTCAAATGGACTTCTAGGTATGAAAGGGAGGAGCGACAGCAACGATGGAGGCATCGTTGAAAAGCTGACTGTGTGCTGAAGATTCTGAGCACCAGCTTTCCCTCCTGGCTCTTCACCTGTGGGAGTAGAGGCCAGACGTTCGTGCTCTACTCACTGTGCTGCTTGGCAGCCAAGAGCAACCGCCAGAGGAGTTGGATTCAAATGTACTTCTAGGTATGAAAGCGAAGAGCGACAGCAATGATGGAGGAAGCGTTGCAAAGCTGACTGTGTGCTGAAGATTCTGAGCACCAGCTTTCCCTCCTGGCACTTCACCTGTGGGAGTAGAGGCCAGACGTTCGTGCTCTACTCACTGTGCTGCTTGGCAGCCAGGAGCAACGGCCAGAGGAGTTGGATTCAAATGGACTTCTAGGTATGAAAGTGAGGAGCAACAGCAATGATGGAGGCACTGTTGCAAAGCTGACTGTGTGCTGAAGATTCTGAGCATGCTTTCCCTCCTGGCTCTTCAGCTGTGGGAGCAGAGGCCAAACGTTCGTGCTCTACTCGCTGTGCTGCTGGGCAGCCGAGAGCAAGTTAGAGAGGTTCCACTCAAATGCCCTTTTAGGTATGAAACCGAGGAGCGACAGCAAGGATGGTGACACCGCTGCAAAACTGACGGTGTGCTGAACATGCCCAGCACATGCTTTCCCTCCTAGCTCTTCGGCTCTGGGAGCAGAGGCCAGGCGATCGTGCTCTACTCACTGTGCTGCTGGGCAGCCAAGAGCAAATACCAGAGAAGTTGGATTCAAACGGACTTCTAGGTATGAAAGTGAGGAGCGACAGCAATGATGGAGGCACCGTTGCAAAGCTGACTGAGTGGTCAAGATTCTGAGCGCCAGCCAAGAGCAACGGCCAGAGGAGCTGGATTCAAATGGACTTCTAGGCATGAAAGTGAGGAGCAACAGCAATGATGGAGGCACTGTTGCAAAGCTGACTGTGTGCTGAAGATTCTGAGCACCAGCTTTCCCTCCTGGCTCTTCGGCTGTGGGAGCAGAGGCCAAATGTTCGTGCTCTACTCGCCTTGCTGCTGGGCAGCCGAGAGCAAGCTCCAGAGAGGTTCAATTCAAATAGACTTCTAGGTATGAAACCGAGGAGCGACAGCAATGATGTGACAGCATTCCAAAGCTGACTCTGTGCTCTAGAAGCCCAGCACAAGCTTTCCCTCCTGGCTCTTCGGCTCTGGGAGAACAGGCCAAACGTTCGTGCTCTACTCACTGTGCTGCTGGGCAGCCAAGAGCAACCACCAGAGAAGTTGGATTCAAATGGATTTCTAAGTATGAAAGTGAGGAGCGGCAGCAATGATGGAGGCACCGTTGCAAAGCTGACTGTATGCTGAAGATGCCCAGCACATGCTTTCCCTCCTGGGTCTTTACCTCTGGGAGCAGAGGCCAGACGTTCGTGCACTACTCGCTGTGCTGCTGGGCAACCAAGAGCAACCACCAGAGAAGTTGGATTCAAATGGACTTCTAGGTATGAAAGTGAGGAGCAACAGCAATGATGGAGGCACCGTTACAAAGCTGACCGTGTGCTGTAGATGCCCAGCACATGCTTTCCCTCCTGGCTCTTCAGCTTTGGGAGCAGACGCCAGACATTTGTGCTCAATTCGCTGTGCTCCTGTGCAGCCAAGAGCAAGCACCAGAGAAGTGTGATTCAAATGGACTTCTAGGTATGAAAGTGAGGAGCGACGGCAATGATGGAGCACAGTTGCAAAGCTGACTGTGTGCTGAAGATGCCCAGCACATGCTTCCCCGCCTGGCTCTTCAGCTGCAGGAGCAGAGGCCAAACCTTCGTGCTCTACTCGCTGTGCTAATGGGCACCCAAGAGGAACCACCAGAGAACTTGGATTGAAATGGACTTCCGGGTATGAAAGTGAGGAGTGACAGCAATGATGGGTGCACCGTTGTAAAGTTGACTGTGTGACGCAGATTCTGAGCACCAGCTTTCCCTACTGGCTCTTCGGCTGTGGAAACAGACGCTAAACGTTCATGCTCTACACACTGTGCTGCTGGCCAGCCGAGAGCAAGCTCTGGAGAGGTTGCATTCAGATGCACTTTAAGGTATGAAACCGAGGAGCGAAAGCAATGATGGTGCCACCGTTGCAAAGCTGACTGTGTGCAGAAGATGCCCAGCACATGCTTACCCTCCTGACTCTTCAGCTCTGGGAGCAGAGGCCAGACGTTCGGGCTCCACTCACAGTGCTGCTGGGCAGCTAAGAGCAACCACCAGAGAAGTTGGATTCTAATGGACTTCTAAGTCTGAAAGTGAGGAGCGACAGCAGTGATGGAAGCACTGTTGCAAAGCTGTCTGGGTGCAGAAGATGCACAGCACATGCTTTCCCTCCTGGCTCTTCAGCTCTGGGAGCAGAGGCCAGACGTTCGTGCTCTACTCACTGTGCTGCTGGGCAGCCGAAAGCAAGATCCGGAGAGGTTCCATTCAAATGGACTTCTAGGTATGAAACCGAGGAGCAACAACAATGATGGTGACACCATTCCAAAGATGACTCTGTGCTCTAGATGCCCAGCACAAGCTTTCCCTCCTGGCTCTTCGGCTCTGGGAGAAGAGGCCAAACGTTCGTGCTCTACTCACTGTGCTGCTGGGCAGCCAAGAGCGACCACCACAGAAGTTGGTTTCAAATGGACTTTTAGGTATGAAAGTGAGGAGCGACAGCAATGATGGAGGCGCCGTTCCAAAGCTGACTGTGTGCTGAGGATGCCCAGCACATGCTTTCCCTCCTGGCTCTTCGGCTCTGGGAGCAGAGGCCAAACGTTCGTGCTCTACTCTCTGTGCTGCTGGGAAGTCGAGAGCAACCACCAGAGAAGCGGGATTCAAATGGACTTCTAGCTATGAAACCGAGGAGCCACAGCAATGATGGAGGCACCGTTGCGAAGCTTACGGTGTGCTGCAGATGCCCAGCACATGCTTTCCCTCTTGGCTCTTCAGCTCTGGGAGAAGAGGCCAGACGTTTGTGCACTACTCGCTGTGCTGCTGGGACCCCAAGAGCAACCGCCAGAAGAGTTATATTCAAATGGACTTTTAGGTATGAAAGGGAGGAGCAACAGCAGTGATGGAGGCGCCGTTGCAAAGCTGACTGTGTGCTGAAGATTCTGAGCACCAGCTATCCCTGATGGCTCTTCGGCTGTGGGATCAGAGGCCAAAAGTTCGTGCTCTACTCGCTGGGCTGCTGGGCAGCCAAGAGCAACCACCAGAGAAGTTGGATTCAAATGGACTTCTAGGTATGAAAGTGAGGAGCAGCAGCAATGATGGAGGCACCGTTGCAAAGCTGACTCAGTGCTCAAGATTCTGAGCACCAGCTTCCCGTGCAGGCTCTTCGGCTGTGGGCGCAGAGACCAAGCATTCGTGCTCTAGTCACTGTGCTGCTGGTCAGCCGAGAGCAAGCTCCTGAGAGGGTGCATTCAAATGCACTTTTAGGTATGAAAACGAGGAGCGACAGAATGATGGTGACACGGTTGCAAAGCTGACTGTCTGCTGAAGATGCCCAGCACATGTTTTCGCGCCTGGCTCTTCGGCTCTGGGAGCAGAGGCCAGACGTTCCTGCTCTAATCGCTGTGCTGCTGGGCAGCCAAGAGCAAGCACCAGAGAAGCTGGATTCAAAAGGACTTCTAGGTATGAAATTGAGGAGCGATAGCAATGATGGAGGCACCGTTGCAAAGCTGACTGTGCGCTGAAGATGCCCAGCACATGCTTTCCCTCCTGGCTCTTCAGCTGTGGGAGCAGAGGCCAAATGTTCGTGCTCAAATCACAGTGCTGCTGGGCAGCCGAGAGCAAGGTCTGCACAGGTTGCATTCAAATGGACTTTTAGGTATGAAACCGAGGAGCGACAGCAAAGATGGTGACACCGTTGCAAAGCTGACTGTGTGTTGAAGATTCTGAGCACCAGCTTTCCTTGCTGGCTCTTCGGCCCTGGGAGCAGAGCCCAGACGTTCGTGCTCTTAATCGCTGTGCTCCTGGGCAGCCGAGAGCAAGCTCGGTATAGGTTGCATTCAAATGGACTTTTAGGTATGAAACCGAGGAGCGACAGCAATGATGGTGGCATGGTTGCAAAGCTGACTGTGTGCTGAATATTCCCAGCACATGCGTTCCCTCCTGGCTCTTCAGCTGTGGGAGCAGAGGCCAAACGTTCGTGCTCAAATCACAGTGCTGCTGGGCAGCCGAGAGCAAGGTCCGCACAGGTTGCATTCAAATGGACTTTTAGGTATGAAACCGAGGAGCGACAGCAATGATGGTGACACCGTTACAAAGCTGACTGTGTGCTGAAGATGCCCAGCACATGCTTTCCCTCCTGGCTCTTCGGCTCTGGGAGCAGAGACCAGACGTTCGTACTCTAATCGCTGCACTGCTGGGCAACCAAGAGCAAGCACCAGAGAAGCTGGATTCAAATGGACTTCTAGGTATGAAATTGAGGAGCGATAGCAATGATGGAGGCACCGTTGCAAAGCTGACAGTGCGCTGAAGATGCCCAGCACATGCTTTCCCTCCTGGCTCTTCAGCTGTGGGATCAGAGGCCAAACGTTCGTGCTCAAATCACAGTGCTGCTGGGCAGCCGAGAGCAAGGTCCGCACAGGTTGCATTCAAATGGACTTTTAGGTATGAAACCGAGGAGCGACAGCAAAGACGGTGACACCGTTGCAAAGCTGACTGTGTGCTGAAGATTCTGAGCACCAGCTTTCCTTGCCGGCTCTTCGGCTCTGGGAGCAGACCCCAGACGTTCGTGCTCTTAATCGCTGTGCTCCTGGGCAGCCAAGAGCAAGCTCCGGATAGGTTGCATTCAAATGGACTTTTAGGTATGAAACCGAGGAGCGACAGCAATGATGGTGACACCGTTACAAAGCTGACTGTGTGCTGAAGATGCCCAGCACATGCTTTCCCTCCTGGCTCTTCGGCTCTGGGAGCAGAGACCAGACGTTCCTACTCTAATCGCTGCACTGCTGGGCAACCAAGAGCAACCACCAGAGAAGTTGGATTCAAATAGGCTTCTAGTTATGAAAGTGAGGAGCGACAGCAATGATGCGGGCACAGTTACAAAGCTGACTGTGCGCTGAAGATGCCCAGCACATGCTTTCCCTCCTGGCTCTTCAGCTGTGGGAGCAGAGGCCAAGCGTTCGTGCTCAAATCACAGTGCTGCTGGGCAGCCGAGAGCAAGGTCTGCACAGGTTGCATTCAAATGGACTTTTAGGTATGAAACCGAGGAGCGACAGCAAACACGGTGACACCGTTGCAAAGATGACTGTGTGCTGAAGATTCTGAGCACCAGCTTTCCTTGCTTGCTCTTCGGCTCTGGGAGCAGACCCCAGACGTTCGTGCTCTTAATCGCTGTGCTCCTGGGCAGCCGAGAGCAAGCTCCGGATAGGTTGCATTCAAATGGACTTTTAGGTATGAAACCGAGGAGCGACAGCAATGATGGTGGCATGGTTGCAAAGCTGACTGTGTGCTGAATATTCCCAGCACATGCTTTCCCTCCTGGCTCTTCGGCTGTGGGAGCAGAGGCCAGACGTTCGTGCTCTGCTCGCTGGGCTGCTGGGCAGCCAAGAGCAACCACCAGAGAAGTTGGATTGAAATAGGCTTCTAGTTATGAAAGTGAGGAGCGACTGGAATGATGCAGGCACTGTTACAAAGCTGACTGTGCACTGAAGATGCCCAGCACATGCTTTCCCTCCTGGCTCTTCAGCTGTGGGAGCAGAGGCCAAACGTTCGTGCTCAAATCACAGTGCTGCTGGGCAGCCGAGAGCAAGGTCTGCACAGGTTGCATTCAAATGGACTTTTAGGTATGAAACCGAGGAGCGACAGCAAAGACGGTGACACCGTTGCAAACCTGAATGTGTGCTGAAGATTCTGAGCACCAGCTTTCCTTGCTGGCTCTTCGGCACTGGGAGCAGAGCCCAGACGTTCGTGCTCTAATCGCTGTGCTCCTGGGCAGCCGAGAGCAAGCTCCGGATAGGTTGCATTCAAATGGACTTTTAGGTATGAAACCAAGGAGCGACAGCAATGATGGTGGCATGGTTGCAAAGCTGACTGTGTGCTGAATATTCCCAGCACATGCTTTCCCTCCTGGCTATTCGACGCTGGGAGCAGAGGCCAGACGTTCATGTTCTACTCGCTGGGCTGCTGGGCAGCCAAGAGCAACCACCAGAGAAGTTGGATTCAAATGGACTTCTAGGTATGAAAGTGAGGAGCGGCAGCAATGATGGAGGCACCGTTGCAAAGCTTACTGAGTGCTGAAGAATCTGAGCACCAGCTTCCCGTGCTGGCTCTTCGGCTGTGGAAGCAGAGACCAAGCATTCGTGCTCTACTCACTGTGCTGCTGGGCAGCCGAGAGCAAGCGCCGCAGAGGGTGCATTCAAATGGACTTTTAGGTATGAAACCGAGGAGCGACAGCAAAGATGGTGACACCGTTGCAAAGCTGACTGTGTGCTGAAGATTCTGAGCACCAGCTTTCCTTGCTGGCTCTTCGGCTCTGGGAGCAGAGCCCAGACGTTCGTGCTCTTAAACGCTGTGCTCCTGGGCAGCCGAGAGCAAGCTCCGGATAGGTTGCATTCAAATGGACTTTTAGGTATGAAACCGAGGAGCGACAGCAATGATGGTGGCATGGTTGCAAAGCTGACTGTGTGCTGAATATTCCCAGCACATGTTTTCCCTCCTGGCTCTTCGGCTGTGGGAGCCGACGCCAGACGTTCGTTCTCTACTCGCTGGGCTGCTGGGCAGCCATGAGCAAGCACCAGAGAAGTTGGATTCAAATAGGCTTCTAGTTATGAAAGTGAGGAGCGACAGCAATGATGCAGGAACTGTTACAAAGCTGACTGCGCGCTGAAGATGCCCAGCACATGCGTTCCCTCCTGGCTCTTCAGCTGTGGGAGCAGAGGCCAAACGTTCGTGCTCAAATCACAGTGCTGCTGGGCAGCCGAGAGCAAGGTCCGCACAGGTTGCATTCAAATGGACTTTTAGGTATGAAACCGAGGAGCGACAGCAAAGACTGACACTGTTGCAAAGCTGACTGTGTGCTGAATATTCTGAGCACCAGCTTTCCTTGCTGGCTCTTCGGCTCTGGGAGCAGAGCCCAGACGTTCGTGCTCTTAATCGCTGTGCTCCTGGGCAGCCGAGTTGCAAGCCCCGGATAGGTTGCATTCAAATGGACTTTTAGGTATGAAACCGAGGAGCGACAGCAATGATGGTGGCATGGTTGCAAAGCTGACTGTGTGCTGAATATTCCCAGCATATGTTTTCCCTCCTGGCTCTTCGGCTGTGGGAGCAGAGGCCAGACGTTCGTGCTCTACTCGCTGGGCTGCTGGGCAGCCAAGAGCAAGCACCAGAGAAGTTGGATTCAAATAGGCTTCTAGTTATGAATGTGAGGAGCGACAGCAATGATGCAGGCACTGTTACAAAGCTGACTGTGCGCTGAAGATGCCCAGCACATGCTTTCCCTCCTGGCTCTTCAGCTGTGGGAGCAGAGGCCAAATGTTCGTGCTCAAATCACAGTGCTGCTGGGCAGCCGAGACCAAGGTCCGCACAGGTTGCATTCAAATGGACTTTTAGGTATGAAACCGAGGTGCGACAGCAAAGACGGTGACACCGTTGCAAAGCTGACTGTGTGCTGAAGATTCTGAGCACCAGCTTTCCTTGCTGGCTCTTCGGCACTGGGAGCAGAGCCCAGACGTTCGCGCTCTTAATCGCTGTGCTCCTGGGCAGCCGAGAGCAAGCTCCGGATAGGTTGCAGTCAAATGGACTTTTAGGTATGAAACCGAGGAGCGACAGCAATGATGGTGAGACCGTTACAAAGCTGACTGTGTGCTGAAGATGCCCAGCACATGCTTTCGCTCCTGGCTCTTCGGCTCTGGGAGCAGAGGCCAGACGTTCGTGCTCTACTCGCTGGGCTGCTGGGCAGCCAAGAGCAACCACCAGAGAAGTTGGATTCAAATAGGCTTCTAGTTATGAAAGAGAGGAGCGACAGCAATGATGCAGGCACTGTTACAAAGCTGACTGTGCGCTGAAGATGCCCAGCACATGCTTTCCCTCCTGGCTCTTCAGCTGTGGGAGCAGAGGCCAAACGTTCGTGCTCAAATCACAGTGCTGCTGGGCAGCCGAGAGCAAGGTCCGCACAGGTTGCATTCAAATGGACTTTTAGGTATGAAACCGAGGAGCGACAGCAAAGACGGTGACACCGTTGCAAAGATGACTGTGTGCTGAAGATTCTGAGCACCAGCTTTCCTTGCTGGCTCTTTGGCCCTGGGAGCAGACCCCAGACGTTCGTGCTCTTAATCGCTGTGCTCCTGGGCAGCCGAGAGCAAGCTCGGTATAGGTTGCATTCAAATGGACGTTTAGGTATGAAACCGAGGAGCGACAGCAATGATGGAGGCACCGTTGCAAAGCTGACTGTGTGCTGAAGATTCCCAGCACATGCGTTCCCTCCTGGCTCTTCAGCTGTGGGAGCAGAGGCCAAACGTTCATGCTCAAATCACTGTGCTGCTGGGCAGCCGAGAGCAAGGTCCGCACAGGTTGCATTCAAATGGACTTTTAGGTATGAAACCGAGGAGCGACAGCAAAGACGGTGACACCGTTGCAAAGCTGACTGTGTGCTGAAGATTCTGAGCACCAGCTTTCCTTGCTGGCACTTCGGCTCTGGGAGCAGAGCCCAGACGTTCGTGCTCTTAATCGCTGTGCTCCTCGGCAGCCGAGAGCAAGCTCCGGATAGGTTGCATTCAAATGCACTTTTAGGTATGAAACCGAGGAGCGACAGCAATGATGGTGGCATGGTTGCAAAGCTGACTGTGTGCTGAATATTCCCAGCACATGCTTTCCCTCCTGGCTCTTCGGCTGTGGGAGCAGAGGCCAGACGTTCGTGCTCTACTCGCTGGGCTGCTGGGCAGCAAAGAGCAACCACCAGAGAAGTTGGATTCAAATGGACTTCTAGGTATGAAAGTGAGGAGCGGCAGCAATGATGGAGGCACCGTTGCAAAGCTGACTGAGTGCTGAAGATTCTGAGCACCAGCTTCCCGTGCTGGCTCTTCGGCTGTGGACGCAGAGACCAAGCATT
Organism: Pezoporus flaviventris; assembly: GCF_033815535.1. NCBI lineage: Eukaryota > Metazoa > Chordata > Aves > Psittaciformes > Psittacidae > Pezoporus > Pezoporus flaviventris. The sequence continues at coordinate 91,330 of NW_026893006.1, forward strand.
CCTGCTCTACTCACTGTGCTGCTGGGCAGCCGAGAGCAAGCGCCGCAGAGGGTGCATTCAAATGGACTTTTAGGTATGAAACCGAGGAGCGACAGCAAAGACGGTGACACCGTTGCAAAGCTGACTGTGTGCTGAAGATTCTGAGCACCAGCTTTCCTTGCTGGCTCTTCGGCTCTGGGAGCAGAGCCCAGACGTTCGTGCTCTTAATCGCTGTGCTCCTCAGCAGCCGAGAGCAAGCTCCGGATAGGTTGCATTCAAATGGACTTTTAGGTATGAAACCGAGGAGCGACAGCAATGATGGTGGCATGGTTGCAAAGCTGACTGTGTGCTGAATATTCACAGCACATGTTTTCCCTCCTGGCTCTTCGGCTGTGGGAGCAGAGGCCAGACGTTCGTGCTCTGATCGCTGGGCTGCTGGGCAGCCAAGAGCAACCACCAGAGAAGTTGGATTCAAATAGGCTTCTAGTTATGAATGTGAGGAGCGACAGCAATGATGCAGGCACTGTTACAAAGCATACTGTGCGCTGAAGATGCCCAGCACATGCGTTCCCTCCTGGCTCTTCAGCTGTGGGAGCAGAGGCCAAACGTTCATGCTCAAATCACAGTGCTGCTGGGCAGCCGAGAGCAAGGTCCGCACAGGTTGCATTCAAATGGACTTTTAGGTATGAAACCGAGGAGCGACAGCAAAGACTGTGACACTGTTGCAAAGCTGACTGTGTGCTGAAGATTCTGAGCACCAGCTTTCCTTGCTGGCTCTTCGGCTCTGGGAGCAGAGGCAAGACGTTCGTGCTCTTAATCGCTGTGCTCCTGGGCAGCCGAGTTGCAAGCTCCGGATAGGTTGCATTCAAATGGACTTTTAGGTATGAAACCGAGGAGCGACAGCAATGATGGTGGCATGGTTGCAAAGCTGACTGTGTGCTGAATATTCCCAGCATATGTTTTCCCTCCTGGCTCTTCGGCTGTGGGAGCAGAGGCCAGACGTTCGTGCTCTACTCGCTGGGCTGCTGGGCAGCCAAGAGCAAGCACCAGAGAAGTTGGATTCAAATGGACTTCTAGTTCTGAATGTGAGGAGCGACAGCAATGATGCAGGCACTGTTACAAAGCTGACTGTGTGCTGAAGATGCCCAGCACATGCTTTCCCTCCTGGCTCTTCAGCTGTGGGAGCAGAGGCCAAACGTTCGTGCTCAAATCACAGTGCTGCTGGGCAGCCGAGAGCAAGGTCCGCACAGGTTGCATTCAAATGGACTTTTAGGTATGAAACCGAGGAGCGACAGCAAAGACGGTGACACCGTTGCAAAGCTGACTGTGTGCTGAAGATTCTGAGCACCAGCTTTCCTTGCTGGCACTTCGGCTCTGGGAGCAGAGCCCAGACGTTCGCGCTCTTAATCGCTGTGCTCCTCGGCAGCCGAGACCAAGCTCCGGATAGGTTGCATTCAAATGGACTTTTAGGTATGAAACCGAGGAGCGAGAGCAATGATGGTGGCATGGTTGCAAAGCTGACTGTGTGCTGAATATTCCCAGCACATGTTTTACCTCCTGGCTCTTCGGCTGTGGGAGCAGAGGCCAGACGTTCGTGCTCTGATCGGTGGGCTGCTGGGCAGCCGAGAGCAAGGTCCGCACAGGTTGCATTCAAATGGACTTTTAGGTATGAAACCGAGGAGCGACAGCAAAGATGGTGACACTGTTGCAATGTTGCAAAGCTGACTGTGTGCTGAAGATTCTGAGCACCAGCTTTCCTTGCTGGCTCTTCGGCACTGGGAGCAGAGCCCAGACGTTCGTGCTCTTAATCGCTGTGCTCCTGGGCAGCCGAGAGCAAGCTCCGGATAGGTTGCATTCAAATGGACTTTTAGGTATGAAACCGAGGAGCGACAGCAATGATGGTGACACCGTTACAAAGCTGACTGTGTGCTGAAGATGCCCAGCACATGCTTTCGCTCCTGGCTCTTCGGCTCTGGGAGCAGAGGCCAGACGTTCGTGCTCTAATCGCTGCACTTCTGGGCAGCCAAGAGCAAGCACCAGAGAAGCTGGATTCAAATGGACTTCTAGGTATGAAATTGAGGAGCGATAGCAATGATGGAGGCACCGTTGCAAAGGTGACTGTGCGCTGAAGATGCCCAGCACATGCTTTCCCTCCTGGCTCTTCAGCTGTGGGAGCAGAGGCCAGACGTTCATGCTCTGATTGCTGTGCCCCTGGGCAGCCAAGAACAAGCTTTGGAGATGTTTCATTCAAATGGACTTTTAGGTATGAAACCGAGGAGCGACAGCAAAGACGGTGACACCGTTGCAAAGCTGACTGTGTGCTGAAGATTCTGAGCACCAGCTTTCCTTGCTGGCTCTTCGGCTCTGGGAGCAGAGGCAAGACGTTCGTGCTCTTAATCGCTGTGCTCCTGGGCAGCCGAGTTGCAAGCTCCGGATAGGTTGCATTCAAATGGACTTTTAGGTATGAAACCGAGGAGCGACAGCAATGATGGTGACACAGTTGCAAAGCTGACTGTGTACTGAAGATGCCCAGCACATGCTTTCCCTCTTGGCTCTTCGGCTGTGGGAGCAGAGGCCAGACGTTCGTGCTCTACTCGCTGTGCTGCTGGGCTGCCAAGAGCAACCACCAGAGAAGTTGGATTCAAATGGACTTCTGGGTATGAAACCGAGGAGCGACAGCAAAGACTGTGACTTCGTTGCAAAGCTGACAGTGTGCTGAAGATTCTGAGCACCAGCTTCCCTTGATGGCTCTTCGGCCGTGGGAGCAGAGACCAAGCATTCGTGCTCTACTCACTGTGCTGCTGGGCAGCCGAGAGCAAGCGCCGCAGAGGGTGCATTCAAATGGATTTTTAGGTATGAAACCGAGGAGTGACAGCAATGATGGTGACACCGTTGGAAAGCTGACTGTGTGCTGAAGATGCCCAGCACATGCTTTCCCTCCTGGCTCTTCAGCTGTGGGAGCAGAGGCCAGACGTTCATGCTCTGATCGTTGTGCCCCTGGGCAGCCGAGAACAAGCTTTGGAGATCTTTCATTCAAATGCACTTTTAGGTATGAAACAGAGGAGCGACAGCAATGATAGAGGAAGCGTTGCAAAGCTGACTGTGTGCTGAAGTTGCCCAGCACCAGCTTTCCCTCCTGGCTCTTCGGCTCTAGGAGCAGAGGCCAAACGTGCGTGCTCTACTCACTGTGCTGCTGGGCAGCCGAGAGCAAGCTCTGGAGAGGTTGCATTCAAATGCACTTTTAGGTTTCAAACCGAGGAGCGACAGCAAAGACGGTGACACCGTTGGAAATCTGACTGCGTGCTTAAGATTCTGAGCACCAGCTTTCCTTGCTGGCTCTTCGGCACTGGGAGCAGAGCCCAGACGTTCGTGCTCTTAATCGCTGTGCTCCTGGGCAGCCAAGAGCAAACTCCGCATAGGTCGCATTCAAATGGACTTTTAGGTATGAAACCGAGGAGCGACAGCAATGATGGTGGCATGGTTGCAAAGCTGACTGTGTGCTGAATATTCCCAGCACATGCTTTCCCTCCTGGCTCTTCAGCTGTGGGAGCAGAGGCCACACGTTCGTTCTCTACTCGCTGGGCTGCTGGGCAGCCATGAGCAAGCACCAGAGAAGTTGGATTCCAATAGGCTTCTAGTTATGAATGTGAGGAGCGACAGCAATGATGCAGGCACTGTTACAAAGCTGACTGTGCGCTGAAGATTCCCAGCACATGCTTTCCCTCCTGGCTCTTCAGCTGTGGGAGCAGAGGCCAAACGTTCGTGCTCAAATCACAGTGCTGCTGGGCAGCCGAGAGCAAGGTCCGCACAGGTTGCATTCAAATGGACATTTAGGTATGAAACCGAGGAGCGACAGCAAAGACGGTGACACCGTTGCAAAGCTGACTGTGTGCTGAAGATTCTGAGCACCAGCTTTCCTTGCTGGCTCTTCGGCACTGGGAGCAGAGCCCAGACGTTCGTGCTCTTAATCGCTGTGCTCCTGGGCAGCCGAGAGCAAGGTCCGCACAGGTTGCATTCAAATGCACTTTTAGGTATGAAAACGAGGAGCGACAGCAATGATGGTGACACCATTGCAAAGCTGACTGTGTGCTGAATATTCCCAGCACATGCTTTCCCTCCTGGCTCTTCGGCTGTGGGAGCAGAGGCCAGACGTTCGTGCTCTACTCGCTGGGCTGCTGGGCAGCCAAGAGCAACCACCAGAGAAGTTGGATTCAAATAGACTTCTAGTTATGAAAGTGAGGAGCGACAGCAATGATGCAGGCACTGTTACAAAGCTGACTGTGTGCTGAAGATGCCCAGCACATGCTTTCCCTCCTGGCTCTTTGCCTCTGGGAGCAGAGCCCAGACGTTCGTGCTCTAATCGCTGTGCTCCTGGGCAGCAAAGAGCAGCCACCAGAGAAGTTGGATTCAAATGAACTTCTGGGTATGAAAGTGAGGAGTGGCCGCAATGATGGAGGCACCGTTGCAAAGCTGACTGTGTGCTGAAGATTCCCAGCACATGCTTTCCCTCCGGGCTCTTCGGCTGTGGGAGCAGAGACCAAACGTTCGTGCTCTACACACTGTGCTGCTGGGCAGCCGAGAGCAAGCGCCGCAGACGGTGCATTCAAATGCACTTTTAGGTATGAAACCGAGGAGCGATAGCAATGACGGTGACACCTTTGCAAAGCTGACTGTGTGCTGAAGATGCCCAGCACATGCTTTCCCTCCTGGCTCTTCAGCTGTGGGAGCAGAGGCCAGACGTTCATGCTCTGATCGCTGTGCCCCTGGGCAGCCGAGAACAAGATTTGGAGATGTTTCATTCAAATGCACTTTTAGGTATGAAACAGAGCAGTGACAGCAATGATGGAGGAAGCGTTGCAAAGCTGACTGTGTGCTGAAGTTGCCCCGCACATGCTTTCCCTCCTGGCTCTTTGCCTCTGGGAGCAGAGGCCAGACGTTCGTGCTCTACTCGCTGTGCTGCCGGGCAGCAAAGAGCAGCCACCAGAGAAGTTGGATACAAATGAACTTCTAGGTATGAAAGTGAGGAGCGGCAGCAATGATGGAGGCACCGTTGCAAAGCTGACTGTGTGCTGAAGATGCCCAGCACATGCTTTCCCTCCTGGCTCTTCGGCTGTGGGAGCAGAGACCAAACGTTCGTGCTCTACTCACTGTGCTGCTGGTCATCCGAGAGAAAGCTCCGGAGAGGGTGCATTCAAATGCACTTTTAGGTATGAAAACGAGGAGCGACAGCAATGAGGGTGACACGGTTGCAAAGCTGACTGTCTGCTGAAGATGCTCAACACAAGCTTTCGCTCCTGGCTCTTTGGCTCAGGGAGCAGAGGCCAGACGTTCATGCTCTAATCGCTGTTCTGCTGGGCACCCGAGATCAAGCTCCGGAGAGATTGCATTCAAATGCACTTTTAGGTATGAAAACGAGGAGCGACAGCAATGATGGTGACACCATTGCAAACCTGACTGTGTGCTGAAGATGCCCAGCACATGCTTTCCCTCCTGGCTCATCGGCCGTGAGAGCAGAGGCCAAACGTTCGTGCTCAACTGACACTGCTGCTGGGCAGCCAAGAGCAAGGTCCGCACAGGTTGCATTCAAATGGAGTTTTAGGTATGAAACCGAGGAGCGACAGCAATGATGGAGGCACCGTTGCAATGCTGACTGTGTGCAGAAAATTCTGAGCACCAGCTTTCCCTCCTGGCTCTTCGGCTCTGAAAGTAGAGGCCTGATGTTCATGCTCTACTCACTGTGCTGCTGGGCAGCCAAGAGCAACCACCAGAGAAGTTGGATTCAAACGGACTTCTAGGTATGAAAGTGAGGAGCGACAGCAATGATGGAGGCACCGTTGCAAAGCTGGCTGTGTGCTGAAGATGCCCAGCACATGCTTTCCCTCCTAGCTCTTCGGCTGTGGGAGCAGATGCCAGACATTCCTGCTCTACTAACTGTGCTTCGCGGCAGCCAAGAGCAATCACCAGAGAAGTTGGATTCAAATGGTCTTCTAGGTATGAAAGTGAGGAGGGACAGCAATGATGGAGGCACCCTTGCAAAGCTGCCTGTATGCTGAATATGCCCGGCACATGCTTTAGCTCCTGGCTCTTCGACTCTGGGGGCAGAGGCCAGACGTTTGTGCACTACTCGCTGTGCTACTGGGCAACCAAGAGCAACCGCCAGAGGAGTCGGATTCAAATGGACTTTTAGGTATGAATCCGAGGAGCGACAGCAATGACGGAGGCACCGTTTCAAAGCTGAGTGTGTGCTGAAGATTCTGAGCACCAGCTATCACTGATGGCTCTTCAGCTGTGAGAGCAGAGGCCAAACGTTCGTGCTATAATCTCTGTGCTCCTGGGCAGCCGAGAGCAAGCTCTGGAGAGGGTACATTCAAATGGACTTCTAGGTATGAAACCGAGGAGCGACAGCAAAGATGGAGACACCAATGCACAGTTGACTGTGTGCTGAAGATGCCCAGCACATGCTTTCCCTCCTGGCTCTTCAGCTCTGAAAGTAGATGCCAGACGTTCTTGCTCTACTCACTGTGCTGCTGGGCACCCAAGAGCAACCACCAAAGTTGGAATCAAACTGACTTCTAGGTATGAAAGTGAGTAGCGACAGCAATGATGGAGGCACCGTTGTAAAGCTGAGTGTGTGCTGAAGATGCCCAGCACATGCTTTCCCTCCTCACTCTTCGGCTGTGGGAGCAGAGGCCAGACATTCGTGCTCGACTCACTGTGCTTCGCGGCAGCCAAGAGCAGCCACCAGGGAAGTTGGATTCAAATGGACTTCTAGGTATGAAAGTGAGGAGCGACAGCAATAATGGAGGCACTGTTGCACAGCTGACTATGTGCTGAAGATTCTGAGAACCAGCTTTCCCTCCTGGCTCTTCGGCTGTGGGAGTATAGGCCAAACGTTCGTGCTCTACTCACTGTGCTGCTGAGCAGCCGAGAGCAAGCTCCGCAGGGGTTGCATTCAAATGGACTTTTAGGTATGAAACCGAGGAGCAAACGCAATGATGGTGACACCATTGCAAAGCTGACTGTCTGCTGAAGATGCCCAGAACAGGCTTTCCCTCCTGGCTTTTCGGCTCTGGGGCAGAGGCCAGATATTCGTGCTCTAATCGCTGTGCTCCTGAGCAGCCGAGGGCAAACTTGGTAGAGTTTGTACGCAAATGGCCTTTTAGGTATAAAAGGGAGGAGGTTCAGCAATGATGGAGGCACCGTTGCAAAGCTGACTGTGGGCTAAATATGCCCATCACATGCTTCCCCTCCTGGGTCTTCGGCTCTGAGTGCACAGGCCAGAAGTTCGTGCCCCACTCACTGTGCTCCTGGGCAGCCGAGAAAAAAGCTCCGGAGAGGTTCCATTCAAATGCCCTTTTAGGTATGAAACCGAGGAGCGACAGCAATGATGGTGACACCGTTGCAAAGCTGACTCTGTGCTGTAGATGCCCAGCACATGCTTTCCCTCCTGAGTCTTTACCTCTGGGAGCAGAGGCCAGACGTTCGTGCTCTACTCGCTGTGCTGCTGGGCAGCCGAGAGCAACCACCATAGGAGTTGGATTCAAATCGACTTCTAGGCTTGAAAGTGAGGAGCGACAGCAATGATGGAGGCACTGTTGCAAAGCTGACTGTGTGCTGAAAATTCTGAGCACCAGTTTTCCCTCCCGGCTCTTCGGCTGTGGGAGCAGAGGCCAAACGTTCGTGCTCTACCCACAGTGCTGCTGGGCAGCCGAAAGCAAGATTCGGAGAGGGTGCATTCAAATGCACTTTTAGGTATGAAACCGAGGAGCGACAGCAGTGATGGAGGCACCGTTGCAAAGCTGACTTTGTGCTGAAAATGCCCAGCACATGCTTTCCCTCCTGCCTCTTCGGCTCTGGGAGCAGAGGCCAGACGTTCGTGCAATACTCACTGTGCTGCTGGCAGCCGAGAGCAAGCCCCGGAGAGGCTGCTTTCAAATGGACTTTTAGGTATGAAACTGAGGAGAGACAGCAGTGATGGAGGCACCGGTGCAACGGTGACTGTATGCTGAAGATACCCAGCACATGCTTTCCCTCCTGGCTCTTCGGCTCTGGGAGCAGAGGCCAAACTTTCCTGATCTACACACTGTGCTGCTGGCCAGCCGAGAGCAAGCTCCTGAGAGGTTGCATTCAAATTGACTTTTAGGTATGAAACCGAGGAGCGACAGCAATGATCGAGGCACCGTTGCAAAGCTGACTGTGTGCCGAAGATGCCCAGCACATGCTTTCCCTCCTGGCTCTTCGGCTCTGGGAACAGCGACCAGACGTTCGTGCACTAAATGCTGTGCCTCTGGGCAACCACGAACAAGCTCCGGAGAGGTTCCATTCAAATGGACTTTTAGGTATGAAACCGAGGAGCGACAGCAATGATGGAGGAACCGTTCCAAAGCTGACTGTGTGCTGTAAATGCCCAGCACATGCTTTCCCTCCTGCCTCTTCGGCTGTGGCAGCAAAGGGCATGCTCTACTAGCTGTGCTGCTGGGCAGCCAAGGGCAACCATCAGAGTAGTTGGATTCAAATGGACTTCTAGGTATGAAAGTGAGGATTGGCAGCAATGATGGAGGCACCGTTGCAAAGCTGACTGTGTGCTAACCATTCTGAGCACCAGCTTTCCCTCCTGGCTCTTCGGCTGTGGGAGCAGAGACGAAACGTTCGTGCTCTACTCATTGTGCTGCTCGGCAGCCGAGAGCAAGCTCAGGAGAGTGTGCATTCAAATGGACTTTTAGGTATGAAACCGAGGAGCGAGAACAATGATGGTGACACCGTTGCAAAGCTGACTGTGTGCTGAAGCTGCCCAGCACAAGCTTTCCCTCCTGGCTCTTCGGCTGTGGGAGCAGAGGCCAGATGTTCGTGCTGTAATCACTGTGCTCCTGGGCATTCGAGGGCAAGCTCCGGATAGGTTACATTCAAATGGACTTTTAGGTATGAAAACGAGGAGTGACAGCAATGATGGTGACACCGTTGCAAAGCTGAGTTTGTGCTGAAGATGCCCAACACATGCTTTCCCTCCTGGCTCTTCGGGTCTGGGAGCAGAGGCCAGACGTTCGTGCTCTACTGACTCTGCTGCTGGGCAGCCAAGAGCCACCAGCAGAGAAGTCTGATTCAAATGCACTTTTAGGTATGAAACTGAGGAGCGACAGCAAGGATGGAGGCACCGTTGCAAAGCTGACTGTGTGCTGAAGATGCCCAACACATGCTTCCCCTCCTGGCTCATCGGCTCTGGGAGCAGAGGCCAGACGTTCGTGCTCTACTCACAGTGCTGCTGGGCAGTGAACAGCAACCACCAGAGAAGTTGGATTCAAATGGACCTCTAGGTATGAAAGTTAGGAGCGACAGTAATGAGGGAGGCACCGTTGCAAAGCTGACTGTGTGCTGAAGATGCCCAGCACATGCTTTCCATCCTGGCTCTTCGGCTCTGGGAGCAGAGGCCAGACGTTCGTGCTCTGCTGCGGGGCAGCCAAGAGCACCCACCATTGAAGTTGGATTCAAATGGACTTCTATGTATGAAACCGAGGAGCGACAGCAATGATCGTGACACCGTTGCAAAGCTTACTGTGTGCTAAACATTCCCAGCACATGCTTTCCCTCCTGGCTCTTCGGCTCTGGGAGCACAGGCCAGACGTTCATGCTCTAATCGCTGTGCTTCTGGGCAGCCGAGAGCAAGCTCCAGAGAGTTTATATGCAAATGGACTTTTAGGTATGAAAGTGAGGAGTGACAGCAATGACGATGACACCGTTGCAAAGCTGACTGTGTGCTGAAGATGTCCAGCACATGCTTTCCCTCCTGGCTCTTCGGCTCTGGGAGCAGAGGACAAACGTTCGTGCTCTACTCACTGTTCTTCTGGGCAGCCGAGAGCAACCACCAGAGAAGTTGGATTCAAATGGACTTCTAGGTATGAAAGTGAGGAGCGCCAGCAATGATGGAGGTGCCATTGCAAAGCTGACTGTGTGCTGAAGATGCCCAGCACATGCTACCTCCTGGCTCTTCGGCTCTGGGAGCAGAGGCCAGACGTTCATGCTCTAATCGCTGGGCTTCTGGCCAGCCAAGAGCAAGCTCTGGAGAGTTTGTACTCAAATGGACTTTTAGGTATTAAACCGAGGATTTACAGCAATGATGGAGGCACAGTTGTAAAGCTGACTGTATGCTGAAGATACCCAGCACATGCTTTCCCGCCCGGCTCTTCGGCTCTGGGAGCAGAGGCCAGACGTTCGTGCTCTACTCGCTGTGCTGCTGGGCAGCCAAGAGCAACCACAAGAGAAGTTGGATTCAAATGGACTTCTAGGTATTAAAGTTAGGAGCGACAGCAATGATGGAGGCACCGTTGCAAAGCTGACTCTGTGCTGAAGATGCCCAGCACATGCTTTCCCCCCTGGCTCTTCGGCTCTGGGAGCAGAGGCCAGACGTTCGTGCTCTACTAACTGTACTGCTGGTCAGCCAGGAGCAACCAACAGAGAAGTTGGATTCAAATGGACTTCTAGGTATGAAAATGAGGAGCAACAGCACTGATGGAGACACTGTTGCAAAGCTGACTGTGTGCTGAAGATTCTGAGCACCAGCTTTCCCTCCTGGCTCTTCGGCTCTGGGAGCAGAGGGCAAACGTTCATGCTCTACCCACTGTGCTGCTGGGCACCCGAGATCAAGCTCCGCAGAGGTTGCATTCAAATGGACTTTTAGGTATGAAACCGAGGAGAGACAGCAATTATGGTGACACCGTTGCAAAGCTGACTGTGTGCTGAAGATGCCCAGCACCTGCTTTCCCTCCTGGCTCTTCCGGTCTAGGAGCAGAGGCCAAACGTTCATGCTCTACCCACTGTGCTGCTGAGCAGCCAAGAGCAAGCTCCGGAGAGGTTCCATTCAAATGCACTTTTAGGTATGAAACCGAGGAGAGACAGCAATGACAGTGGCACCGTTGCAAAACTGACTGTGTGCTGAAGATGCCCAGCACATGCTTTCCCTCCTGGCTCTTCGGCTCTGGGAGCAGAGGCCAGACGTTCGTGCTCTACTCACTGTGCTCCGGGGCATCCGAGAGCAACCAGCAGAGAAGTTGGATTCAAATGGACTTCTAGGTATGAAAGTGAGGAGCAACAGCAATGATGGAGGCACCGTTGCAAAGCAGACTGAGTGCTGAAGATTCTGAGCACCAGCTTTCCCTACTGGCTCTTCGGCGCTGAAGGTAGAGGCCAGACGTTCATGCTCTACTCACTGTGCTGCTGAGCAGCCCAGAACAATCAGCACAGAAGTTGGATTCAAACAGACTTCTAGGTATGAAAATGACGAGCGACAGCAATGATGGAGGCACCGTTGCAAACCTGACTGTGTGCTGAAGATTCTGAGCACCAGCTTTCCCTCCTGGCTCTTCGGCTCTGGGAGCAGAGGCCAAACGCTCGTGCTCTACTCACTGCGCTGCTCGGCAGCCAAGAGCAAGATCTGGAGAGGTTGCATTCAAATGGACTTTTAGGTATGAAACCGAGGAGCGACAGCAATGATGGTGACACAGTTGCAAAGCTGACTGTGTGCTGAAGATGCCCAGCACATGCTTTCCCTCTTCGCTCTTCGGCTCTGGGAGCAGAGGCCAGACGTTCATGCTCTACACACTGTGCTGCTGTGCAGCCAAGAGCAACCAACAGAGAAGTTGGATTCAAACAGACTTCTAGGGATGAAGGTGAGGAGCGACAGCAATGATGGAGGCACCATTGCAAACCTGACTGTGTGCTGAAGATTCTGAGCATCAGCTTTCCCTCCTGGCTCTTCAGCTCTGAAAGCAGAGGCCAAACGTTCGTGCTCTACACACTGTGTTGCTGGGCAGCCGAGAACAAGGTCCGCAGAAGTTGGATTCAAATGGACTTTTAGCTGTGAAACCAAAGGGCGACAGCAATGATGGTGACACCATTGGAAATATGACTGTGTGCTGAAGATGCCCAGCACATGCTTTCCCTCCTGGCTCTTTAGCTCTGGAAGCAGAGGCCAAACGTTCGTGCTCTACTCACTGTGCTGCTATGCAGCCAAGAGCAACCAACAGAGAAGTTGGATTCAAATGGACTTCTATGTATGAAACTGAGAAGCGACACCAATGATGGAGGCACCGTTGCAAAGCTGACTGTGTGCTGAAGATGCCCAGCACATGCTTTCCCTCCTGGCCTTTCGGCTGTGGGAGCAGAGTTCAGACGTTTGTGCTCTACTCACTGTGCTTCGCGGCAGCCAAGAGCAACCACCAGAGAAGTTAGATTCAAATGGACTTCTAGGTATGAAAGTGAGGTGCGACAGCAATGATGGAGGCACCATTGCAAAGCTGACTGTGTGCTGAAGATGCCCAGCACATGCTTTCCCTCCTGGCTCTTCGGCTCTGGGAGCAGGGGCCAGACGTTCATGCTCTACTCACTGTGCTGCTGGGAAGCCGAGAGCAAGCTCCGGAGACATTGAATTCAAATGCACTTTTAGGTATGAAGCCGAGGAGCGACAGCAATGATGGAGGCACCATTACAAAGCTGACTGTGTGCTGGAGATGCCCAGCACATGCTTTCCCTCCTGGATCTTCGGCTTTGGGAGCAGAGGCCAGACGTTCGTGCTCTGCTGCTGGGCAGCCAAGAGCAACCACCAGAGAAGTTGGATTCAAATGGACTTCTAGGTATGAAAGGGAGGAGCGACAGCAATGATATATTTAATACACATATTTAATACACTATTTACATATTCAATACACTCCAGCTCAGTATATTTCAGACCAGCCCAGTTTATCCCAGTCCAGCTCAAAATAATTCCAGTCCAGCTCAGTGTAACTCAGTCCAGACCAGTTTAACCCACTCCAGAACAGTTTAATCCAGTCCAGCTCAGTTTGATCCACCCCAGCCTAGTTTAACCCAGTCCAGTCCAGTTTGATCCAGCCCAGCTCAGTTCAATCCATCCCCGCCCAGGTTAGTTCACTCCAGCACAGTTTAACCCGCCCAGCCCAGTTTAACCCAGCCCACCCCAGTTTATCCCAGTCCTTCCCCGTTTGATCCAGCCTAGCCCAGTTTAACCCAGTCCACCTCAGTTAAATCCCGCCCAGCCCTCTTTAACCCTGTCCAGCTCAGTTTAATGCAGTCCAGCCATGTTTAATCAAGTCCAGCCCACTTCAATGCACCTCAGGTCAGTTTAATCCAGTCCAGCACCGTTTAATCCAGTCCAGACCAGTTTAAACTAGTCCAGCCTCGTTTAATCCAGTCCAGCTCAGTGTAACCCAGTCCAGACCAGTTTAGTACACTCCGGCTCAGTTTAATTTAGTCCAGCCCAGTATAATCCAGTCCAGCACAGTTTAACCCAGTCCAGCCCAGTTTAATCCTGTCCAGCTCAGTTTAACCCACTCAAGTCCTGTTTAATACAGTGCAGCTCAGTTTAACCTAGTCCAGCTCAGTTTAACCCAGTCCAGGTCAGTTTAATCTAGTTCAGACCAGTTTAACCCAGTCCAGAAGAGTTCGGTCCAGCCCAGTCCAGTTTAACCCAATCCAGACATATTTGATACAGTCAAGCCGTGTTTAATCCAGTTCAACCCAGTTTAATCCTGTCCAGCTCAGTGTGATCCAGATCCCAGCCCAGTTTAGTTCACTCCAGCCCAGTTTAACCCAGTCCACCCCACTCTAATCCAGTCCATCTCAGTTTAAACTTGTCCACCCCCGTTTAATCCAGTCCAGCTCAGGTTACCCAGTCCAGACCAGTTTAACCCAGTCCAGAACCGTTCAATCCATCCCAGCCCAGTTTAACCCAGTACAGCCATATTTAATACACTCCAGCTCAATATAATCCAGAACAGCCCAGTTTAACCCAGTCCAGCCCAGTTTAATCCAGTCCAGCCCAGTTTAGTTCAGTCTAGCCCAGTTTAATCCAGTCCAGCCCAGTTTAATCCAGTCCAGCCCAGTTTAGTCCAGTCCAGCCCAGCCCAGTTTAGCCCAACGGGATGGAATTCCCTTTTTTCCAGTACTTTCTAAGGCACAAGTGAGGGAACTCCAGCTTCTGCCCGAAGGGAGCCGAGAGGAGTCGATCGGAGCCGAAGCCTCCCGAAGGGGGCGGAGCCGAAGGGAGCCGAGCCGAGCCGAAGCCACCCGAAAGGGGCGGTGCCGAAGGGAGCCGAGCGCATCCGAAGCCACCCGAAGAGGTCGGAGCCGCCCGAAGGGACCCGAGAGGCTCCGAGGGGGTTCGAGAGGAGCCGATGCCTCCCTTTGACCTTCCATTAAGCCCCATTATAACCCCCGTTACTCCCCATTAACCCCCATTCCCCCCATTGACCTCCCATTGCCCCCATTACCCTCCCATTCCCCCCCATTAACTCCCTATTACTCCGCATTGCCCCCTCCGGTGTCCCCTAAGGCCCCCCCATTGCTCCGGTGCTCTCCCAGGGCAGAGGCCGCTGTGGGGCACCAGCTCCGAGCGCTCCCAATGGCGCTGGTGGGGAAAGTGGCGGCGGTGACAGCGGCCACCGATGGGTGAGTGCCCCATAGGGACCCATAGAGCCCCATAGGAACCCATAGACACCCGTAGGGACCCATAGAGCCCCATACGTACCCATAGGGACCCATAGGAACCCATAGAACCTCGTAGGGATCCATAAGATCCCATAGAGCCCAATAGGGACCCATAGAGACAGCATAGGTACCCATAGGGACCCATAGGAACCCATAGAGACCCATAGGGACCCATAAGGACCCATAGAGACCCCATAGGTACCCCTAGGGACGCATAGAGACCCGTAAGAACCCATAGAGTCCAGTAGATACCCATAAGGACCCATCGTGCCCCATAGAGCCCCATAGGAATCCATAGAGCCCCATAGTGCCCCATAAGGACCCACAGAGCCCCACAGGAACCCACAGAGACCCATAGTAACCCATAGGGACCCATAGCACCCCATAGAGACCCCACAGCGCCCCATAGAGACCCACAGAGACCCCGTAGAGCCCATAGAGACCCCACAGAGCCCCATAGCACCCCATAGAGACCCATAGAGTCCATAGAGACCCATAGACACCCACAGACACCCACAGAGCCTCAGAGACCCCATAGAGCCCAGAGACCCATAGAGCCCCATATCGACCCCACAGAGCCCCTAGAGACCCCACAGACCCCCATAGAGCCCCACAGATCCCCATAGAGACCCCATAGACCCCCATAGAGCTCATTTAGACCCATAGAGACACAGACCCCATAGAGACCCCATAGAGCCCCATAGCTCCCCATAGAGCCCCATAGCACCCCATAGAGACCCCATAGAACCCCTAGAGACCCACAGACCCCCATAGAGCCCTATAGAGCCCCACAGAGCCCCATAGATCCCCATAGAGACCCCACAGAGCCCATATAGACCCATAGACACAGAGCCCATAGAGACCCCATAGAGCCCCATAGCACCCCACAGAGCCCCATAGAGCCCATAGATACCCATAGAGCCCCGTAGCGCCCGTAGAGACCCATAGAGACTCATAGGACCCATAGAGCCCCATGGGTCCCCATTGCTCCCCTGGCAGCATCGGGCTAGCGGTGGCAGCGGCGCTAGGCGGGGCCGGCGCCCACGTGGTGCTGAGCTCGCGCCGGGCGGATCACGTGGAGGCAGCGCTGGCGCGTCTGCGGGCGCTGGGGCTGGAGCACGTGACCGGCTGTGTGTGTCACGTGGGGCGGCCCCAGGACCGGCAGGCGCTGGTGCAGAAGGTGAGCGCTGTCAATTGGGGCGGGGGGCACTTGTGGGTCCCAGCCCCACACTTATGGGTCCAGACCAACACACTCCTCCCCCCCCCCCCGCCCATCCCCACAGGCTCTGGACACTTATGGGGGCATCGACATCCTGGTGTCCAACGCGGCCACGAACCCCATCATGGGCAGCACCCTGGAGGCTGAGGAGGAGGCGTGGGATAAGGTGCGACCCAGAGATTCTGCCCCATAGATCTGCCCTATAGATCCTGCCCTATCGATCCTGCCCCTTATATATCTGCCCTATAGAACTTGCCCTGTTGATCCTGCCCCTTATATCTGCCCTATAGATCCTTCCCCATAGATCCTGCCCTTTAGATCTGACCCATAGATCTGGCCCCATAGATCTTCCAGGTGAACGTGACCGCAGCAGCCATGTTGATCCGCCTCGTGGTGCCCCACATGGAGAAAAGGGGGTGAGGGCGGTGGGGCTTGGGGAGGAGGGGTTGGGGTCAAGCCTTGGCCACGCCCACCCCACTGTGGCTCCTCCCTCATCCCCCCAGGGGAGGCTCCATTGTGGTGGTGTCCTCGCTGGCCGGGTACATGCCCTTCCCGGTGAGCTGTGGGGAGCTATGGGGCTGGCTATGGGGTGTCTATGGGGGGGGCTATGGGGTGGTGATGGAGCAGGCTATGGGGTGAGATCTATGGGGTTGGACCCATGACATGTGGCCTATCAGTGGGATCCATGGGGCAGGATTTATGGGGCTTGGGGGGGGGGCATGGGGTGTCTCTGGGGAGGGCTGTAGGGCGGTGATGGAGCAGGCTATGGGGTGTGTATGGGGTGAGATTTATGGGGTTGGACCCACAGCACAGTCCCCAACGAGTGGGATCCATGGGGCAGGATCTATGGGGCAGGACCTATGGGGCGGGCTCCATCCGTGCTGCACCCCATGGCTGCGCCATGGCTCAGCCATGCTGTCAGCCGATTGGCCGCAGCGCTGAGCAGCTGCCAGCTGATTGGCCGCAGCTCAGTGACGTCGCTGTGGGACAGGCGCTTGGGCCCTATAGCGTGAGCAAGGCGGCGCTGCTGGGGCTGGTGAAGGCGCTGGGCCCGGAGCTGCGGCCCCACGGCATCCGCATCAATGGGGTGGCCCCAGGGCTGATCCGCACCCGCTTCAGCAGGGCCGTGAGTGACCTGGGGGGCACTGTGGGTGTCTATGGGGGGATATGGGGTGTCTATGGGGTGTCTGTTGGTCTCGTTTCTATGGGGTCTCTATGGGTTTCTGTGGGTTTCTGTGTGTCTCTATGGGTCCCTATGGGGTCTGTATGGGTCTCTGTGGGTTTCTATGGCTCTCTGTGGGGTCCCTATGGGTCTCTATGGGGTCTCTATGGGTTCCTATGGATCTCTATGGGTCTCTATGGCAGCTCTGGGAGGACGAGTCCATGCAGAAGCGCGTGATGGAAGCCATGGGCATCGACAGGTGGGTGCCATCATGACCCTCTCCCCCCCATGACATGACACCCCCACCTCCCCTCATCACGTGACCCCCGCAGGCTGGGCTCCCCGGAGGACGTGGCCGGGATCGTGACCTTCCTGTGTTCTCCCGCCGCCGCTTACATCACCGGGGAGACCGTGGTGGTGGCGGGCGGCGCGGCCTCCCGCCTCTAAGGGGCGCTGCAGGGCTCTATGGCGCTCCGCGGAGCACCTATGGAGACCCGGCAGCTGGTGGGTCACATGGGGTCAACTTGGGGAGCAAGATGGCAGCCTCCACCGGGGGCGGCCATATTGGGGATGTGTGCATTGGGGGCTGGACTGGGTCAGCAACGTGGTGGCAGCCATCTTGGATGGGCCGCGCTCCCTTATAAGGGTTAATGATGGTTTTGAGTATGCAAATGAGATGCAGATGTGTTTTAATGTGGGGCTCAGCGCCGTCAATGGAAACCTATAGGGGAAACAAAGGGGGGTGTCAGTGACCCATAAGTGCTGCCTCTATGGGGCAGGCAGCCCCAGGGCATGTTGGGATGGGGTTAGGGTTAGGACTCACCCTTCCTTCTCCTCTTCCCATTGGCTGCCTTCTTCCTCTTCTTGGCGGGCAGCGCCTCCTGACTGGGTGGCTCCCAGAGGGTGGCTGAGGCCCCGAAGTGGGTGAAGGCGGCCAAGGCTCCACCCCCCAATGACGTCACGCACTGAAGGCGCTGCCGTGCAGCCTGGGCCTGGTGGCTCTCGCTCAGGCGCAGGAGCAGCGACTCCTCCAGGTGGGTCCTGACCCACACGGAGTCCCATAGGGACCCATGGAGACCCATAGAGACACATAAGAACTCAGACCCCATAGAGACCCCACAGAGACCCATAGGAACCCGTAGACACCCATAGGGACCAATAAAGACCCCATAGAGCCCCACAGAGACCCATAGAAACCAGAGACCCATAGAGACCCACAGGGACCCATAGAAACGTATACAGACCCAACAGAGAGCCATTAGGACCCCACAGAGACCCATAGGGATCCCATGGACACCCATAGAGCCCCATAACGACTCCATAGTCCGACTGAGCCCCCATAGAGCCCCATAGTGACCCCAGACAACCCCACAGCGACCCCATAGGGACAGAGACCACATCACACCCCCCCTAAGTGACTCCTAGAGACCCGTAAGTGGCCACCTCCTGCCCCACAAGTGCTCCCCCCCCACAGCCCCATAACTCCCCCCTCCAGCCCCATAGCGCCCCATACCCCCCCCCAGCACCCACCTCTCCACATCGCCCCTGTGGGGCCGCTGGCCACCTGCCCTCTGGCTGCCCCACAGCTCCTGGGGGGCATCACCGAGCTCGTCCCGCAGCTCCCGCAGCACGGAGCTGCTGAGGGCCTGATGCTGCGCCACCTCCTGCGCCCGCTGCTCCTGCCCCACGGAATCTATGGGGCGCAGGCACCTGTCAGCACTTTCATTGAGCTCTGTGGGGGCCAGGAGGTGTGGGGCAGGCCCTGGACTCACCATACTGCATGGGGATGATGTGGGACGGGACATAGCAGAGCCCGCCCCTAAGCCAGGCGCCTTCAGTGGGGCTGCTTCAGGTTCCTATGGGGCAGAGGAGGCATGAGCTGCCCCATAGTGCACCCACAACCACCCATAGCAGCCTGTGCTGCCCCACAGCTCACCTCGTCCAGGTTGTAGGGCTCCGGATGGAAGGCCAAGGGGTGCTCAGCTCCTATGGGGCAGTCACGTGTTATCTATGGGGTGGCAGAACCCTGTAGGGAGCACTTATGGGGCAAGGCTCACTTGGGGCCCCCGTCATGGCCGCCCCACAGCACCTTCCCCACTTGGTACTTGAGGCGGTGCTCGATGGGGGCGCAGCTTCTCCAGGACCTGTGGGGCAGCCCCATAGAGCCCAGCCCCATAGCTCTGCCCCCCACACCCCTTATACCAACCCCATAGAGCCCCCAGCCACACAGATAAGCCCCCAGCCCCATAGAACCCCCCCCCCCAGCCCCCATTGGAACTCCCCTGCGGCCGCTATGGGGCAGCCCCCAAACGTGGGGCAGCCTGACCTCACTACACGGGTCTCCAGGAGGCGGGGCAGGGCCGGGAGCCCCCCCAGGGGCCCTCCCGGGCCTTGGCCACCAGCACCAGGCCCAGGTCCTGCAGGTACTGAACCAGCACCTGTGCCTGCAGCTCCAGCAATGACAGCTCTTGTGGGGAGTGAGGGAAACCCCATAGAGACCCCATAGGGACCCCATGGAGAATCCTAGAGAGCCCCACAGAGACCCCATAGAGCCCCATGGAGATCCATAGAGCTCCTTAGAGTCCCATAGAGACCCCATAGAGAGCTCACAGAGACCACATAGAAACCCCACAGAGAGACCCAGAGACCCCATAGACCTACACAGAGCCCCATAAACACCCATAGCACCTCATACACACCCCATCTGACCCACATAATCCCCTTTATCATCTTCCATGACCCACATATACCCCCATAGAACCCCTGTAAGGCCCCACCAGCCCCATATAACCCACCCCAGGCCCCCCATATCCCCCCATAGAACACCAACAACCCCCCATAAGCCCTCCTCAGCCCCACATAACCCCCCCACAGGACCCGTGTAGTGCCCATATCCCCCTCCTAAGGCCCATATATTCTCTTCTTAGACCCCTATAGACCCCCACAGCACCCCCTTAACCCCCCTCCCCGCACCCTCATTGCCCCGCACAGTACCCCTTAAGACCCCCATATATCCCTATAGCCAACCCATATATCCCTAAAGCCAACCCATATCGCCCCATAGCACAACCATATCACCCCATAGGACCCCCATATTGCCCCATAGCACCCTGAGGAGGGCAAATGTGGGTCTAGGGGTGCAAATGGGGGTCTAACGGGGATAAAAGAGGGCCTAAGGTGGGGGTAAATGTGGGTCTAAGAGGGAAAATGGGGGTCTAAGGGGGGTAAATGTGGGTCTGAGGGGGTAAATGTGGGTCTAAGGGGGTAAATGTGGGAGCAGAGCCTCCTCCACCACCACGCTCGCCAGCGCCATCTTGGAATGAAAAATGGCGGCGCCTCAGGTGCAGCCGTTACCACGGCAACGCGGGCGCAATGAGGGGTGAGGGCATGAGTCGGCAAGAGGGAGGGCCCGGGCTCAATACGGAGGAATGGCGGGTACACAATGGTGCCTCAACAATATGGCCGCCCCAGGTGCCGTACTTCAAGATGGCGCCTCACCAATATGGCCGCTGCCACGTGCCATACTCAAGATGGCACCTGTTCAGTGGCCCCCAGCGGCACCCCACCAATATGGCCGCCCCCGTCTCCCACTTTCACATGGCAGAGCAGAGCCGCACTCCCGATGGCGCAGGCAATGAAGTACTCCCACCAAGATGCCTCCCACCGCCTCCCTTATGTCTCCTTCTCCTGCACCTCCCTCTTCGTGTCCCCCACGGCCGCCCTAGGGCGGCGGGCGGTGCAAGGCTGGAAGCGCCAGACCTGCGGGGCCGGAGGGAGGGAGGAGGAGGAAGAGCCCAAGATGGCACCGCCCTCACACCCCCACCCCCCCTTTCCCACTGCTTTATGCCGTAAAAGTGATGCGCTTCCCTCTTTTCCATTGCTTTGTGAGGTAAATGTGTTGGAATTCCCTCTTTCCCAGTACTTTCTAAGGCAAAAGTGAGGGAATACCGGCTTTTGCCGGAAGGGAGCCGAGCGGAGCCGAAGCAGCCCAAAGCAAACGGAGCCGCCTGAAGGGAACCGAGGGGAGCTGCCCGAAAGGAACCAGGGCAGAGCCGAAGCTACCCGAAGGGGGCGGACCCGACTGAAGGGAGCCAAGTGAAGCCGAAGCCACCCGAATGGGGCGGAGCGGCTCTGAGGGACCCAAGGGGGTCCCTGAGGAGCCGACACTTCCCATTGCCCTCCTATTACCCTCCATTGCCTCCCATTATCCCCCATTACTGGGCAAAGCTTGACATGGCATGGAACGGCACGGCTCGGCACTGCTCCGCACGGGGGAGAGCTGAGGAACCGGGGCACCAAGGGGGTCTGGGGCAGTTCAGCAGGGAAAGGGGGGGAGTCGCGGCGGGGAGTTACTTGAAGTAGTTCTGCAAACCTAGTTTTAACAGTCCTTGCAAGGTCTGTATTTATCAGGAGGTGATGGAATACTTTTTTTTTTTTCTCACGCAGTGTGTAATATGCATGATTTTACTGAGCTACAACAAAGCTTTGAATTATTCTGATTTCACCATAAAAGAAGTTGTCCCATACATGCTGTCACAGTGATTTGTCAGGGATGAAGGTCTTGTATGCACATAAAATCTCTAACTATCAAAGCGATGACTGTTTGCTTAAGGAGTATGTGCAGCTACCCATGTGTTTGCGGTAGTGTGGCAAGTATCCTTTGGTACTTAAGTACTCCACAGCAGTAGAGCGGAGAGTCTCAAACCACTTCTTAAGGGTCCTGAGTTATGTAGAGCTCCTCAGTAATTCAGATAGGAAAAGAAGTCTGTCTTTCAAGGAACTGATTTTGGACTCAAATGTACTGTGTTATTTCTCCCATCTCTAAACCGCCTGCAGTTCAGCTATGTTAGTTGCGTTAAATTCCTACTCCTCTTTAAAAGGAAAGTAAGGGGGAGGCAAGGAATGATCGTCCAGTCATTACTGCCTTACTCCAGTGAGGTTCCACACACTTGGACTTTTAGGTGGGAAAGCAAAGAGTGAGAAGAGTGCCAGTGGCACTGCTACGGAGCTCACAATATGCAGAAGAGTCCCAGCAGCAGCTTTCTGTCCTGGCTCTTCAACTGTGGGAGCGGAGGTCGGATGTTCGTGCTGTGTGCACTGTGCTGCAGGATGGGCAGAAGCAGATGCTGGAGGGGTTGCACGTAGTTGGACTTTTCGGTGGGAAAGCGAGGAGCGACAGCAATGCTGGTGAGAGGCTGCAGGATATGTGCAATGGTGAGTAGGTGCAGCACTCTGCTGGCTGGGGATGGTAGGGCAGGGGACAGAACCTGCTCAGGGTGCTGCCATGCTTTGTCTTGCTCCAGGGAAATGCTTCAGGCTCAGTGGAAAATAGCAGAAGCATTTGGGGCATTCCTGAGCAGCAGATTCGCTGGTCCCAGCTGCTCCTCCTGGACAGGGAAAGAATCAGATGGGGCTGGCATGGGACAGCAGACACTGGTGCTTCACCACTGCTCTCCTTTCTGTAACAGCCATCCGTGACTTGTTGGACAATGCTGACAACTCAGTCTGTTCCCTGGCATTTCAGATGTTGTTGATCCTGGAAACTATACAGCAGCAGCCACCATCAGGATGATCCATCTGAACACTGTGCTGCTGGCTCTGTCATGGCAGGGAGAGAACAAGGTCTCCTGAGGATAACGGCTGCACGTGAACTAAGCTGGAACAACCAGCCCAGTCCCACGGCATCCTTTGCACCCAGAGAGTGATGAGCAGTCAGCATCATTCCTGGCTTCTACTGCTGCCTGCAGAACAGCTCATCCTTCAGCACACCCTGGCCCCAGTTCTGTTTTACAAGTTTACCCCTTCTTTGCTTTCCCTTCAAAAGGAGCCATGTTTGTTTAGCCCTTGTGCAAATTTTTCTTTTGGGAGGCAGAGGGCAAATGGGAAATGGCAGATACCATCAGCCAGGCACTGGGACCAGTGTGTACCAGGGTCCCCACACCCGTCTTCCCAAGGGCTGGGAGGAGGCAGGGCATCAAATGCCCAGCAGCAGAGCTCCTCACCAACACTGACCAGCAGCTCCCTGCCTCTGGGACCAATCCCAGACCGTCTCCCTGAGGAACCTCTGCTCTGCCAGCAAGCAGCTGCCACTTCAGCAGGGAGAGGAGGCAACAGGCTGAGTCCCAGGATGGCAGGGATGTGCTGGCACCCTGCTTGTTCCAGCAGCAGCAGCACCGATGAACCTGCCGGGTTCCAGTCCCTCCTGTCACCTACACAGAGATTGTTTTGAAGGACAGCAGCCTTTATTATTTTATTATTTTTAAGGACATCTTTAGCCTGACAGCTTTCTCTCCAGTGCCAGTGGAGTTTCTCTCAGGCACCCAGAGGCTGTCACAGCAGCAGGTTATTGCCTGGTCCAGACCTACCCTGTTAGCACAGAGGTAAGGCTTTGGCAAGAAACCAACAATGCTTTAATGTTCTCCTTGTCTTCCTGTAAAGCCCTGCTGCACTTTACAGAGGAGCTGATCCTGGGCAGAACTGTCTTTCACAGGCAATTCCTGCTTGCCATGAGCTCACTCCATCCCAGGAGCCCAGACCAGCTCAGTATAGGATCAGCCCAAGGTATCACTTTCTCTGCCCCTTCTGGGCTCCCTCAAGGTTTCTCAGGAGCTCACTAGATTAGTGAGGTATGGGTTTGTCTTTCGTGACTCCACACTGGCAGTCTCTAATCACTCCCATGCCTGGAAGTTTGCAGCACAGCAGTTGAGAATAGTGTCACTTCTCAGGACAGATCTGTCCCAGTTCCATTTAATCTCTGCCCTCATTTTCTTGGCTTTGCAGCACTGAAGCACAGCCCTCAGGGAGGCTGAGTGTGAACAGAGTTGCTTTAGCATTCCTGGGCTATTTATCTTTGGTGTGCTAACCTTAAAGGTGCATTGGAGTGGAAGTGGGGATAAAGACTCCCTGGGTGCCTGCCCTCTCATAGCCCCACAGTAGCTGCAGTGAAGGGTGTGCTTTTTAATGTCAGTTATAATAAAATATTTTTACAGAGCCCAAAAAATTCAAAATAGTGCAAAACATCTCACTGTCATGCATCCATGGTAGCCGCCGCCAGCAGTGCCGCACACAGTGGAACAGACACACAGGCATCAGTGACACATGTGCTTCAGGAGCAGAATTTGTTGGTTCAATCACATGCCAAACAGGACAGGTTGGGAAGGGAGCAAAGGGCCAGGGGCACCATGGTTGGGGGGGCACAGGGCTGAGCCCCAACCTCACTGTGTGGGAGTGGTGGTTAGAAAAGGGCTGTAAACACTGAAGAATAACGAGAGAGGAAAGCTAACCCTTTGGTCCCAGGCAAACCCTATAGAAAAAGGACCACAGGGGCCAGTCAGTGTACCCTGTTTTGGAATGGAGAGGGACTTGAGAGAGATATATTGACTTGTGGAGTCATCAGGCCTCTGTCTTTCCCAGTACTTAGAGCCAGCTGGGGTGGGCCATCCCCAACACTGCGCATCCCAACCTCCCAGGCACTTGCACAAGACACACACACACCCCCCACATATCACACAGAAATGGTGGTTAATGGTAAATTGAGAGGCAAGGGGTCCTCTGGGCTGGGGATGGGAAGGGTCTTTCTTGCGCCAAGGAGGTCTCATGAGCACTGCTGCACTGCACAGGCATGGCTGGCCCCCACTGGCCAGAGCAAAGGGAGATGGGTTCCTGTACTCCAGCACTTCCAGCCCTTGCCCCCAAGCCCTGGCACCCTGGGGGCGGCAGTGGGCAGCCCATGGTGGGGCAAGGCAGGGAAGACAGGATATGGGCTGGAGGCTAATCCCTGATGCTCTTGGCCCCAGTGGTGCCACTGCCACCCAGGAGGGGACCCTGTGCAGGGTATGTGGGGGCTGCA
Source organism: Pezoporus flaviventris (assembly GCF_033815535.1). NCBI lineage: Eukaryota > Metazoa > Chordata > Aves > Psittaciformes > Psittacidae > Pezoporus > Pezoporus flaviventris. The sequence continues at coordinate 116,032 of NW_026893006.1, forward strand.
CCCACCAACCCAACAGCCCCAATAGCCCTTCCAGGTACAGAACATGGCCAGCTGCCAGTGTATGTACAGCGATTTACATATGTACAGGGTGCTCAGTGGGTGGGAGCCTCCCTGTCCCCCAGGGTGCCTGAAGATGCTTGAGGGACTGGGACAAGGGGCCGTTGTGCTTTGCCAGCAACTCATCAATACCCCCACGGGTGGGATAAGACACCCCTCCCACCTTCACTTCCAGCTCTTTCCTTTCATTGCCTGATGAGGTCTGGGTAGGACAGGGTAGGGTCAGGGATGGGCCACTACGGTTTCTCCATTTCAGGCACCCAAGTCTGGATCCCACCTTTCCCTGCAGCCCCACCAGACCCAGCACCTTCCCACTGGGGTGGGGTGGTGGCATGGCCATGCTCTGCATCACTGCCACTCAGTCTGGCTGAGGGAAGGATGGCGTGGGTCTGTCACTGCAGCCACACCAGCCCCCCTCACCAACACAGGGAAGGAGACTCCTCTTGTGGCCACTCTTATGGCTTATACATGGCTGGAGGACGGTGTAGAGAAGGGGCCAGGAGTGGGGAGAGAGGGCTGGGGAAACGACAAGGGTTTAATTGCTGCCCTCCTCAGCTGAGCGTGTATCTGACTTGAGCTTGACAAACTCCTTGGCCACCTCATCATTGTTGCGCTGGGAGAGGATGCGGAGGACAGTGAGGCCAGTGTCATCCATGTGGATGCGGCGGCCCAGGGGCAGCCAGCAGGCGCAGCCAGGTCGCTGCAGGATATCGCGGAGCTGCAGGACAGCGATGCCCACCGTCCGGTCCTCACGGGCAAAGCAGTAATCTTTCACACACACCTGCAGTTCATAGCACTCGGGGCCAGTCTCCACACCCAGCGTGCTGCAGGAGGGCAAAGGACAAGCACTCATCACAGTGGGTCATACTCCAAGGTCCCCCGGTTCTGCCACAGGACACCTGGGTGCTACCTCCCCACTCTTTTTTTTTTTTTTCCCCTTTCCTCAATCCATGCTTTTACCAATGAGAAAACATCTAAAATATCCCAAACTCCCTGGCAAGACCCCACCATGGGGCAGATGCATCACCCAGC